>NW_018404097.1:802581-860271 GCF_002113885.1 Mizuhopecten yessoensis
ATGACTCCTGACAAAGGAGTGTTTTGTGTGGTACATGACTCCTGACAAAGGAGTGTTTTGTGTGTACCTCCTGCTGGGTAGAGAAGTGTTTTTTGTGGTACATGACTCCTGACAAAGGAGTGTTTTGTGTGACACATGACTCCTGACAAAGGAGTGTTTTGTGTGGTACATGACTCCTGACAAAGGAGTGTTTTGTGTGTACCTCCTGCTGGGTAGAGAAGTGTTTTTTGTGGTACATGACTCCTGACAAAGGAGTGTTTTGTGTGGTACATGACTCCTGACAAAGGAGTGTTTTGTGTGTACCTCCCGCTGGGTGGAGGAAGCTCTTTTGATGGATGAGACCTATCTCTGTCTGTATCGCAGAGTTTTATTATAGGCACCAATCTGATCAATTTGATCAATATTTCATAAATGTCCATACCAAGACTCTAAATGGTAATCCCAGGCTATGCAAAACACTTCCTATCGATGAAGGATCTTATTTTAGCTCCCATGCAAAACAACATTTTGTCGATAAAGGCAGCCAATATTCCTCTTACTAAACTGGCTCATTCTCATCATCAATGGCGCTGTCTATGAAATTTTAGCTTTTACAAAATACCAGAAACATTACTACCGTCAATACTCATTACAGAACATTTTATTAGCCTTTCAATAGCTGTAGGGAACAAGTTGAAATAATTTGTCAACAGCATCAAAAAGGTTCTGTTCGTCAGATGTGGTTTCTTGTAATGACCTTGACCTTAACAACTGTGCTGTGTTGTAATGACCTTGACCTAGCCAGCTTTGTTTTTGTTGTAATTAGATTTATTAATTGATGTTCATGTAAATGATTATCCAATACAATAATGAGGTTTATAATTAAAACGGAAGTAAACAATTATTCTATCAGATACATCATACTGAACAGGATGGGAGCTGACAATGGGTTGATAGCCCTGTCTACAGTGACAAATTGATGAGAGGAGGTACATCTCTGGTTAACCTATAATATTGGACATGATTGAGGGGAGGAGGCCAGATAAACTGACAACAGGGTGTTCTATAGAATACAAGCTAGAAGCCTGGTAGCACAGACATCTGTATAGTGCTTAGTGAAGGAATGTCATGAACAACTAACGGAATACTTAGGTATAGGACAAGATGTAAAATCAAACCTGTCCAAGACAATAGAAATAATATGTAACAGGGCAGGTGTTACCATGGAGTCAGTGAAGATGTTTCCCCTATATGTGTCTGCTGGCATATGTTATTGCACCAGGGGTGGTCTCATCTAAACAGGGTCTCACCAGACAGGTTTATTGTACAGGTTGAGGGAGTGGTCTCTCAATACAGGTTATACTGTGTACACAGAGGAAATGGTGTCATCAAGCTGATTTTACTGTACAGGTTTAGGTCTCTCAATACAGGTTCTACTGTATCGACAGAGGATCTCACCAGACAGGTTTTACTGAACAGGTTGAAGGAGTGGTCTCCCAATACAGGTTCTACTGTGTAGACAGAGGATTTCACCAGACAGGTAAACTGTACAGGTAGAAGAAGTGGTCTCTCATACAGGTTCTACTGTATAGACAGAGGGTCTCACCAGACAGGTTAACTGTACAGGTGGAAGGAGTGGTCTCTCAATACAGGTTCTACTGTATAGACAGAGGGTCTCACCAGACAGGTTTACTGTACAGTGTGAGGGAGTGGTCTCTCAATACAGGTTCTAATGCATAGACAGGATTTCACCCGACAGGTTTACTGTACAGTAGGAGGGAATGGTCACTCAATACAGCATCTTCTTTATAGATAGAGGATATAACCTGACAGGTTTACTGTACATGTTGAGGGGATGGTCACTAAATACAGATTCTACTGTATAGACAGAGGGTCTCACCAGACAGGTTTACTGTACAGGTGGAGGGAGTTGTCTCTCAATACAGGTTCTACTGTGTACACAGAGGGTCTCACCAGACTGGTTTACTGTAGAGGATGAGGGAGTGGTCTCCCAATACAGGTTCTACTGTGTAGACAGAGGATCTCACCAGACAGGTAAACTGTACAGGTAGAAGAAGTGGTCTCTCATACATGTTCTACTGTATAGACAGAGGGTCTCACCAGACAGGTTAACTGTACAGGGGGAAGGAGTGGTCTCTCAATACAGGTTCTACTGTGTAGACAGAGGATCTCACCAGACAGGTAAACTGTACAGGCAGAAGAAGTGGTCTCTCATACATGTTCTACTGTATAGACAGAGGGTCTCACCAGACAGGTTTACTGTACAGTGTGAGGGAGTGGTCTCTCAATACAGGTTCTAATGTATAGACAGGATTTCACCTGACAGGTTTACTGTACAGTAGGAGGGAATGGTCACTCAATACAGCATCTTCTTTATAGATAGAGGATATAACCTGACAGGTTTACTGTACATGTTGAGGGGATGGTCACTAAATACAGATTCTACTGTATAGACAGAGGGTCTCACCAGACAGGTTTACTGTACAGGTGGAGGGAGTTGTCTCTCAATACAGGTTCTACTGTGTATACAGAGGGTCTCACCAGACTGGTTTACTGTAGAAGATGAGGGAGTGGTCTCTCAATACAGGTTCTACTGTGTAGACAGAGGGTCTCTCAATACAGGTTCTACTGTGTACACAGAGGGTCTTACCAGGCAGGTTTTACTGTACAGGCTGATGGAGTGGTCTCTCAATACAGGTTCTACTGTGTAAATGAGGATTACAACAGACAGATTAACTGTACAGGTGGAGGGAGTTGTCTCTCAATACAGGTTCTATTATATAGACAGAGGGTCTCACCAGACAGGTTCACTATACAGGTTGAGGGAGTGGTCTCTCAATACAGGTTCTACTGTATACACAGAGGGTCTCACCAGACAGGTTCACTGTACAGGTTGAGGGAGTGGTCTCTCAATACAGGTTCTACTGTGTACACAGAGGGTCTCACCAGACAGGTTTACTGTACAGGTTGAGGGAGTGGTCTTTCAATACAGGTTCTACTGTATACACAGAGGGTCTCACCAGACAGGTTAACTGTACAGGTGGAGGGAGTGGTCTCTTAATACAGGTTCTACTATATAGACAGAGGAAATGGTTTCATCAAGGAGGTTTTAGGCTGGTTAGGGTGTGTGACCATCTATCATTACTAACCCTCTACCACTAGGTCGATGGTTTTAGGCTGGTTAGGGTGTCTGACCATCTATCATTACTAGCCCTCTACCACTAGTTCGATGGTGTTAGGCTGATTAGGGTGTCTGACCATCTATCATTACTAGCTCTCTACCACTAGGTCAATGGTTTTAGGCTGGTTAGGGTGTCTGACCATCTATCATTACTAGCTCTCTACCACTAGTTCGATGGTTTTAGGCTGGTTAGGGGGTCTGACCATCTATCATTACTAGCCCTCTACCACTAGGTCGATGGTTTTAAGCAGGTTAGGGTGTCTGACCATCTATCATTACTAGCCCTCTACCACTAGGTCGATGGTTTTAGGCTGGTTAGGGTGTGTGACCATCTATCATTACTAGCTCTCTACCACTAGTTCGATGGTTTTAGGCTGGTTAGGGTGTCTGACCATCTATCATTACTAACCCTTTACCACTAGGTCGATGGTTTTAGGCCTACATGGAGCAGTCACTGGTATTGGTCTCAGTTTTTCTCCAGGTACTCTGGTTTTCCTCCACCACTAAAACCTGGTACATCCTTAAATGACCATAGCTGTTAAAGATCCCTGTACCACTGCCAGGTACCAAAGCTTAGTGTTGGAAACTGTTTTACCCAGCTTGTCGCTAGCTCGATAAATCATTTCTGTAAAGAAATCCATATCTTTCGTGACTTATATGAGAAATAAGAAAGATGAAATAAACAACATGTAATTAACAACAGTGGTTTGAGTGGGAAAAAACCCAGCAGACTAGACTTCAGATTGTTATACTACTATCGCTCCAACCAATTCAGCTACCTGGTCAACGGAAGTGTCTTAGCTCAATTGTGCTACCATCATTTATGTCCAAACGGAAGTCAAGGGGAGGTTGCTGTGTATACAAAACACCACAGTACAGTGGAACAGTCATCCTAAACAGGACATTAAACACAAACAAACCAAACAGCCTCCTGCAAGTTCTAACCAAGAGATTTTATTGAGAGGAGGGGGAAGGAAGGATTCTTAAAATATTTGATTTACACTGATGTAGTATTGAACATAAATGTCAAACTTTCTGAGAAAATATCAAGCATTGGCATCATCAACTGTTAAATATACTTTGCAATACATATATGTTAAGGATGGGCTACTGCTTTTTGGGGAGAGGGTTATGGCAGTAGAATAACATATAACTGCCTATTCTCTATATCTAACCCTGGTCTAAATCCAATTATCATGCTGGATATTGCCTGTCTAATTCCACAGTGTATTCTTGGATAAAATTTGTTGCAGCCAGTACTATCAATAAAGTCTCCACATATTCTGGCCGTTCTTCAATACATTTCTAGATTAAGATGCCATAAATTTCTACTGTGAAAATGTCTCGCACAACTTTACGACAATTCTATAGTAAAAAAGCATGCATGCATTCGCTGACATAGCAGTTCCATAAAAAAGTCGTCAAGAGATTTACAAAGAAACAGTAAATGTAAAAACAAGTGTATGGCCTCATTCAATCTTTATAACATACTCTGCTGTCATGGTTACTGACAGCATCTTCACACTTTCTCAGCAAGGAAAAGGTCCACAAATGTCAAGAGAAGAAGACGATTTGGATGCAATGATTTGATCGGGGTTAATGGTGTGACTCACCATCAGACCGTCAGCTAGCAGTTCTGATAAAAGAACAGTGATAAGTGAAGGGATGTACAGAATCATATTTACCGCATGCTATATCATATTTACCTTGTCCAAGATTATATTTATGGCAAACAGAATCCTGTTTATGGCATATTGGATCCTTTACTATATACATGATCATATTTTCTGATTACATGATCATATTTATTGATTACATGATCATATATCCTGATTACAGGATCATATTTGCTGATTACAGGATCACATTTGCTGATTACAGGATCATATTTACTGACTACAGGTTTATATTTACTGATTACAGGTTTATATTTACTGCATGCATGGTCATATTTACTGCAAACAGCTTATTATAATTTGATCTCACAGAATTTGAAGTTGTTAGAGTTTGTTCTTCTTGTCAAACATGTTCACTGATGGTATTCAGAAGTATTGTCTCTTAGACTTGAGGAATTGTTTGATTTGTCCCTTGCATTCTGTAGGAGTAAGTTGTTTTATTGATGCTGTTGGTGCTATTCCGTTGACTGGTAGGGAAGGTATCATCGTGCACGGTAGCTAGATATATATATATATATATATGATGATTAGCCCTTAGTCTTTGAGGAAAATTGTAGCACGTACACTCTAGCCTCATTCTCCAGTCATTCTATTGACTAACATGTGTTAGTGGTTGAGATAGGAAAGTATTTTTGGTAATGCTCTACATTTATATACACACCGTATGTACATGTATTGTATCTCTGTACACTGTGTTCATACTGACTACCAGTTTCTTCCGTACCAATATAAATCACTGATGTTTTATAAGATAAAAGTTATTTTTTCCAATAATGTACAGAAAACTACTTGAGAAGATGGATAAAAACTATTTCTAAACACAGCTTTGTGTAACTATTAATATTCATAAATGAAAACAATTATTAAAATAAATTGGCATAGGTCTGATGACAGGCCACCGAGGTAGAAACCTGAAACCCCAGGTTGAAGTTACTAATACAGCCCATTCAATGATGTCTTGGTCATCTCTTTTACTGATTTTATCTCTATGGCCAGATTGGTGAATTTAGGAATCTTATCAATTAAGGTACACTAAACTTCACTGAACCTACTACTAAAGGAACAATAGATCTCATTCTGCTGTGTTTTCAGACTGGTACAGAAACTACTTCCAAGGGATCTTGTTAGTCAAGTCATTCAAACTTCTGGGAAGACTTCTGTGATGCAGATCGTCCTTATTTTTATGTCTGAGAGTTCTGTCTGAAGCCAGATTTGTCCTGAGATAAATATTGTGTACTAAATTTCATGAAATACCTGTGTTTTGTATTAGTTTTAATTTCTCTCTATAAAAATTCCCCATGATTGATTATAACTCATCTAAATTTGTCCGTTATGAATAATTACCCAGTGTTGGTAATAACTTAGGGATATCAATACATACATTCAAGAAGACTGGCTGTAGCTACATCAACACCTAAATGGTTTACTGTGCAACAAAGTGAACATTTGGCTGAGAACATTTTATGGAGTTACCATCTGTTTCTCTACAAGCCATAAGCACTAGTTATATCTCTACACACTCAATAGTCTCCTACTGGCTAGGTCATAGCGTGGAGCTCCCAGGTATCACACTCCTAACTATACAAAACTCTACCATATTCTATATAATAAACTCACCTGCCAGTCCATACAGTCAATACAAAGCAAACGAGCTCCCAGCTATCACACTAAATAGTCTCCTACTGGCTAGGTCATAGCACGGAGCTCCCAGCTATCACACTCCTAGCTACATGGAACTCTACCATATTCAATTTTATAATCTCACCTGCCAGTCCAAATAGTCAATACAAAGACAAATCAAGCACCACTTACTGAACCCTGTTTTATCAAGAACCTGTATGATACAGAATTTAGCTTGACTTGATCTACTATAATTTAGTGTTTATGGAACCTGTTTAATGTCAAGCAAAATTGATCTTTAAAAGGATTAATGGAGAAATTAAGTGTTGGAAGTTATATATATCTGAAAATGATTGAGTATCTGTGGAATAAGAATTTCAATTATCCTGTCTGATCTGATTTCTGAACATTCTGTCGTATCCAACATCCAGCAGTAATCCCATTTCTTATTTACAAAAAACTTGAGTAACATTTGAACTCTTCCAATTCAAAGGTTGGAATAGTTCATTATGAAATTTCAAGGGTGAATGAGTTAATACAAGCATTTTGTTGGATTCCACATGTACAGGGTTTCATGTTTGACAGTTCACACTGTACACATGTACAGGGTTTCATGTTTGACAGTTCTCGCTGTACACATGTACAGGGTTTCATGTTTGACTGTTCTCGCTGTACACATGTACAGGGTTTCATGTTTGACTGTTCACACTGTACACATGTACAGGGTTTTATGTTTGACTGTTCACACTGTACACATGCACAGGGTTTCATGTTTGACTGTTCACACTGTACACGTGTACAGGGTTTCATGTTTGACAGTTCACACTGTACACATGTACAGGGTTTCATGTTTGACAGTTCTTACTTTACACATGTACAGGGTTTCATGTTTGACAGTTCACACTGTACACATGTACAGGGTTTCATGTTTGACAGTTCTCACTGTACACAATGGTTGTGATTTTTTGATTACTTCAACTAACACACTGACATAAAATCTAATCCTCATATGTATGTAGTCATGAAATTTTGAAGCCATCTTACTGAATTGATCTTAATTTATTTAAGATATCCCCTTTACTAAAACTCACTGCCATTCAGTGCAGAACTATTGTTTACCAGCTGTTAGGGTTCGTTTGGCAAGTTTATAACATTTGCAGTAAACTGGCCATTTAACACTTTCTAAAATACCTGATGTATGGAGTTTGGTTTTTCCAGAAGGTATGGGATGTTTATCACACCATTAAAAATGTGATGGAACTTTAGAAGTCGGCAGCAGTTGGTGAGAACTCAATAAAACACAGGTGATGACAGGGCTTGGTAAGAATCTGATATAACAGGCACTGAGAGGCGAGATCTTTTTCTTCCATTAGCATTGGTAACAAATTAAATACCTTACAAATGTTTAAAAATATCATTGATATCTAGTTGCTTGCAATGTTTTTTTCTAAAATGGCTAAAGAGATGTCCCTTTCATTTAAACAAGTAAAGAACTGTACCACTATTAGTACGGAGTTTGAATCCCACACAGCATATATTGTAACCTCTATTGCACTGAATCTATGTGGGGATCTGGGTACTCTGTTCCAATATCCATATAATATACAAAGTACAGACCTAAAATTACTGTCATTCCAATGGGCGTAGTGTATCTCTTGTCACCATTTGTTTATTTGAATCTGATTAAACAGGGCTTTTTCTGTAGAACATTCAGCTCATCTTAACAAAAACCATTGTATTATTTTGGCAGATATGACATCCAGGACGCCACCATAGTCTCTAATTTGCTGATTTTTGATTGATTTTTATTTTATTTATAAAAAACGTCAAAGTGGATTTAAACAAACTTCGTAATTTTTCTTTACCTTGTGTTTTGATGAAGACACTTCATTAAATCTTGCTATTCCCTAAACAAAATGAATTTACGAAGGAGTGATACCTCCTGTGTTTTAGTAGTTCATGCCTGGTAAAGGGGTGATACCTCCTGTGTTTTAGTAGTTCATGCCTGGTGAAGGAGTGATACCTCCTGTGTTTTAGTAGTTCATGCCTGGTGAAGGGGTGATACCTCCTGTGTTTTAGTAGTTCATGCCTGGTGAAGGAGTGATACCTCCTGTGTTTTAGTAGTTCATGCCTGGTGAAGGAGTGATACCTCCTGTGTTTTAGTAGTTCATGCCTGGTGAAGGAGTGATACCTCCTGTGTTTTAGTAGTTCATGCCTGGTGAAGGAGTGATACCTCCTGTGTTTTAGTAGTTCATGCCTGGTGAAGGAGTGATACCTCCTGTGTTTTAGTAGTTCATGCCTGGTGAAGGAGTGATACCTCCTGTGTTTTAGTAGTTCATGCCTGGTGAAGGAGTGATACCTCCTGTGTTTTAGTAGTTCATGCCTGGTGAAGGAGTGATACCTCCTGTGTTTTAGTAGTTCATGCCTGGTGAAGGAGTGATACCTCCTGTGTTTTAGTAGTTCATGCCTGGTGAAGGAGTGATACCTCCTGTGTTTTAGTAGTTCATGCCTGGTGAAGGAGTGATACCTCCTGTGTTTTAGTAGTTCATGCCTGGTGAAGGAGTGATACCTCCTGTGTTTTAGTAGTTCATGCCTGGTGAAGGAGTGATACCTCCTGTGTTTTAGTAGTTCATGCCTGGTGAAGGAGTGATACCTCCTGTGTTTTAGTAGTTCATGCCTGGTGAAGGAGTGATACCTCCTGTGTTTTAGTAGTTCATGCCTGGTGAAGGAGTGATACCTCCTGTGTTTTAGTAGTTCATGCCTGGTGAAGGAGTGATACCTCCAGTGTTTTAGTAGTTCATGCCTGGTGAAGGGGGAATGATAACTGTCCTGTAGTATGTTAGTACTGATGATGTTGTACCAGGTGGATCTGATCTGATACCTCAAACCTTACATCATCACCTACACACAACAGTCAGAGAGCCTGCTATCACATGGTACAATCTACTGGCATATATAGCTGGCATACCTACACTAAAGTAGACCCACCTAGCCACACATTGCACTATGATTAGTGTAATTACATAGGCAAATCATCATGCCATCTTACCCTGACAAAAACATAAAAATAACTCTTAGAATGAATTCCTCAAAAAAGCACCCCACTTCGAAATCATCATGTCATCTTACCCTCCAAAAAATAGAGAAATATCTCTAAAAATGAATAGCAAAAAAAAGAACCCCACTTCGAAATCATTATAGCATCTTACCCTCACAAAAATACAGAAATAACTCTTCAGAATGCATTCCACAAAAAAGCACCCCACTTCGGTATGTACACATAAACGTTTCCTCCCAAAGTTTGATCATTACAGAGTGTGTACGGAAGCACTACCTCACAGGTAGTCTATATTGTACATGTATATTGAATGTTTGGATAAAGAAGAGTATAATTTGGTTACAATTAGTTTAGTCACAGAGGAAACTCGATAGCTCAGGCTGAACTAACAAACTAGTCAGAAAGACTGGCAAACAGATATATATAATGACAGCAAGGGATAATGTTTATGACTAGGATTTGAAACCAGTTTATCAAATTATATTTGTTGCTGATGTATGGTAGAGCTTTTAAAACTGTATTAAAAAATTACAAAAAAGGAAACAACAGTTACTTCATTAAAAATGTGAAATAGTAATAAGCAAGTAAAATAGAGTATGCGGTGTCATTCTGTGTATTTTATTAAACTGAGGCACATCAAGTGTAACAGGAGATCTAAAAGGAGTGTAATATTATCACACTCCTTGTAACAGGAGATCTATAAGGAGTGTGATATGTATCACACTCCTTGTAACAGGAGATCTATAAGGAGTGTAATATGTATCACACTCCTTGTAACAGGAGATCTATAAGGAGTGTAATATGTATCACACTCCTTGTAACAGGAGATCTATAAGGAGTGTAATATGTATCACACTCCTTGTAACAGGAGATCTATAAGGAGTGTAATATGTATCACACTCCTTGTAACAGGAGATCTATAAGGAGTGTAATATGTATCACACTCCTTGTAACAGGAGATCTATAAGGAGTGTAATATGTATCACACTCCTTGTAACAGGAGATCTATAAGGAGTGTAATATGTATCACACTCCTTGTAACAGGAGATCTATAAGGAGTGTAATATGTATCACACTCCTTGTAACAGGAGATCTATAAGGAGTGTAATATGTATCACACTCCTTGTAACAGGAGATCTATAAGGAGTGTAATATGTATCACACTCCTTGTAACAGGAGATCTATAAGGAGTGTAATATGTATCACACTCCTTGTAACAGGAGATCTATAAGGAGTGTAATATGTATCACACTCCTTGTAACAGGAGATCTATAAGGAGTGTAATATGTATCACACTCCTTGTAACAGGAGATCTATAAGGAGTGTAATATGTATCACACTCCTTGTAACAGGAGATCTATAAGGAGTGTAATATGTATCACACTCCTTGTAACAGGAGATCTATAAGG
Source organism: Mizuhopecten yessoensis (assembly GCF_002113885.1). Lineage (NCBI taxonomy): Eukaryota > Metazoa > Mollusca > Bivalvia > Pectinida > Pectinidae > Mizuhopecten > Mizuhopecten yessoensis. Next base: position 813,526 of record NW_018404097.1, read on the forward strand.
AGTGTAATATGTATCACACTCCTTGTAACAGGAGATCTATAAGGAGTGTAATATGTATCACACTCCTTGTAACAGGAGATCTATAAGGAGTGTAATATGTATCACACTCCTTGTAACAGGAGATCTATAAGGAGTGTAATATGTATCACACTCCTTGTAACAGGAGATCTATAAGGAGTGTAATATGTATCACACTCCTTGTAACAGGAGATCTATAAGGAGTGTAATATGTATCACACTCCTTGTAACAGGAGATCTATAAGGAGTGTAATATGTATCACACTCCTTGTAACAGGAGATCTATAAGGAGTGTAATATGTATCACACTCCTTGTAACAGGAGATCTATAAGGAGTGTAATATGTATCACACTCCTTGTAACAGGAGATCTATAAGGAGTGTAATATGTATCACACTCCTTGTAACAGGAGATCTATAAGGAGTGTAATATGTATCACACTCCTTGTAACAGGAGATCTATAAGGAGTGTAATATGTATCACACTCCTTGTAACAGGAGATCTATAAGGAGTGTAATATGTATCACACTCCTTGTAACAGGAGATCTATAAGGAGTGTAATATGTATCACACTCCTTGTAACAGGAGATCTATAAGGAGTGTAATATGTATCACACTCCTTGTAACAGGAGATCTATAAGGAGTGTAATATGTATCACACTCCTTGTAACAGGAGATCTATAAGGAGTGTAATATGTATCACACTCCTTGTAACAGGAGATCTATAAGGAGTGTAATATGTATCACACTCCTTGTAACAGGAGATCTATAAGGAGTGTAATATGTATCACACTCCTTGTAACAGGAGATCTATAAGGAGTGTAATATGTATCACACTCCTTGTAACAGGAGATCTATAAGGAGTGTAATATGTATCACACTCCTTGTAACAGGAGATCTATAAGGAGTGTAATATGTATCACACTCCTTGTAACAGGAGATCTATAAGGAGTGTAATATGTATCACACTCCTTGTAACAGGAGATCTATAAGGAGTGTAATATGTATCACACTCCTTGTAACAGGAGATCTATAAGGAGTGTAATATGTATCACACTCCTTGTAACAGGAGATCTATAAGGAGTGTAATATGTATCACACTCCTTGTAACAGGAGATCTATAAGGAGTGTAATATGTATCACACTCCTTGTAACAGGAGATCTATAAGGAGTGTAATATGTATCACACTCCTTGTAACAGGAGATCTATAAGGAGTGTAATATGTATCACACTCCTTGTAACAGGAGATCTATAAGGAGTGTAATATGTATCACACTCCTTGTAACAGGAGATCTATAAGGAGTGTAATATGTATCACACTCCTTGTAACAGGAGATCTATAAGGAGTGTAATATGTATCACACTCCTTGTAACAGGAGATCTATAAGGAGTGTAATATGTATCACACTCCTTGTAACAGGAGATCTATAAGGAGTGTAATATGTATCACACTCCTTGTAACAGGAGATCTATAAGGAGTGTAATATGTATCACACTCCTTGTAACAGGAGATCTATAAGGAGTGTAATATGTATCACACTCCTTGTAACAGGAGATCTATAAGGAGTGTAATATGTATCACACTCCTTGTAACAGGAGATCTATAAAGAGTATGATACATGTTAAACTTTTTCCTCCAAAGTGATTGGCTTCTTCATATTTTTGATTTATTTTAGGATTAAAAAATGTGTCCACCATTTGCAATTGCTAAAATCGCGAGTGTATAGAAGCAATGACATTTCAAAATTGTTACCTCAGATTGCATTGATAAGGTATTAACATATATATATATATATATATGGCATTTTAACAGATAACAGCTGCTACTAAGAACATCTTGCTGTTGCCATTAAACAAGACAATATTTACTGTACACAGCATGGTTCATACCTATACAAGGTCTGTTACTGACACATATAACCAAGTGTAGACATATCTGTGTGGACAAGCTTTCTTGTTATTTCTCTCAGCATCTTCTAAATGTTCAATTAGTTTCACAAATCAAACATCCAGAATCTGTTACAATGCTATATCATCCTACACTATACATCTTACAGAACGGAACTCTTTTGTAGAGTGAGGACATATTAATACATAGGTATTTACATAACAGTACATGTACTGTACACAATGATGGGGTGACTGTAGAAGTGGTAAAAGTTTTAAGAAGATTAAGGTTTTACTGACGGAATAACTTGATACATGTGACTGGGTTTTGAGGGATACCAACGTCAGCCTCCGTCAGCCTCCGTAACATTCAATCACGTTCTCATTACAACAGCTGATAACATAGCTCTCAGTTCTTTGGTCAAGGTCAAAAACTGAAACAAAAATTTGTGGAAAAAAATGAGTGAGCTCAACATGAAATGAAACCAGATATGATACCTAGCTATTTGGCAGCTTAGATAGAGGCGGGGATTTTATTTCTATACCTTAACATTACAATGTGTTAAAACTAGATCTACAAGCTGTTCTCTCTCTTGTTTTTGGGTTTGCAACTATTACATCAGAGGTATTAGATATACACTCAAAACTTAGCTGTAACAAACATACCATTTTGTGTTATATTTTATACTTCTGGAACTCCAGGTTAGTTGTACCAGCTTTCACAATGATTTGTACATTATTTTTATCTTGCACTTGTGAATTTTTAACAATTGTTGTTTGTTACAAAATTAGACAAAATGTTTTGTTTTTTTTCCTGAACCAACTTTGTTAAGGAATACAGTGCACTTGACCTGCAATAGACTAGGAGTTGTTGTGTTTGGTAAGAAGATAAGCATAAAGAGGTAGAAACACGTAAACATCAATTAGTACAAGCTTTATGTGCCAGGGATCTGAGCTAAGATTTCACAGAACACTTCTTAGTAACGATGCATTTGTACCTACAACTGGAAACAAGCTGGCCTGCCAAAAACAGAAAGGGCATTAAGGGTGTACCATGTAGTGTGTGTTTATTGAGTGCATACCATTAGTACAACAGTACTTACCTGTTATAACACATCATTAGTTAACAGTACTTACCTGTTATAACACATAATTAGTTAACAGTACTTACCTGTTATAACTCATCATTAGTACAACAGTACTTACCTGTTATAACACATCATTAGTTAACAGTACTTACCTGTTATAACTCATCATTAGTACAACAGTTCTTACCTGTTATAACACACCATTAGTAAAACAGTACTAACCTGTTATAACACACCATTAGGACAACAGAACTGAACTGTTATAACACACCATTAGTACAACAGTACTACCCTGTTATAACACACCATGAGTACAACAGTACTTACCTGTTATAACACATAATTAGTTAACAGTACTTTCCTGTTATAACTCATCATTAGTACAACAGTTCTTACCTGTTATAACACATCATTAGTACAACCGTACTTACCTGTTATAACACACCATTAGTACGACAGAACTTAACTGTTATAACACATCATTAGTACAACCGTACTTACCTGTTATAACACACCATTAGTACGACAGAACTTAACTGTTATAACACATCATTAGTACAACATTACTTACCTGTTATAACACACCATTAGTACGACAGAACTTAACTGTTATAACACATCATTAGTACAACAGTTCTTACCTGTTATAACACACCATTAGTAAAACAGTACTAACCTGTTATAACACACCATGAGTACAACAGTACTTACCTGTTATAACCCATCATTAGTACAACAGTACTTACCTGTTATAGCACATCATTAGTACACCAGTTCTTACCTGTTATAACACATCATTAGTACAACAGTCCTTACCTGTTATAACACATCATTAGTACAACAGTTCTTACCTGTTATAACACATCATTAGTACAACCGTACTTACCTGTTATAACACACCATTAGTAAAACAGTACTAACCTGTTATAACACACCATGAGTACAACAGTACTTACCTGTTATAACCCATCATTAGTACAACAGTACTTACCTGTTATAGCACATCATTAGTACACCAGTTCTTACCTGTTATAACACATCATTAGTACAACATTACTTACCTGTTATAACACACCATTAGAAAAACAGTACTACCCTGTTATAACACACCATGAGTACAACAGTACTTACCTGTTATAACACATAATTAGTTAATAGTACTTACCTGTTATAACTCATCATTAGTACAACAGTTCTTACCTGTTATAACACACCATTAGTACAACAGTACTTACCTGTTATAACACATTTTTTGTTTTGATTTGTTGGTTTTTTCCAGGATTTGTTTTTTACATCTCCTCTGGTTTATTGCCGATACATATAGCTTTTTGATACAAAGAAGACAGCATGTTGTTTGTGACTTTCACACAATCAAAGGTCAAGGTCACTACCCCTATCATGTTTAGACACATATTTTCAAGATGGGAGTTGATAGTGTTTCTGACTAAAATAATGAAGTTTAATGTTGGACTCACTACAGGTCTGATAGGGGATGATACTATATGGTCCATACTGACCTCAGCCTCAGCAGCCAGTGTGTATAAACTAGCCTAATAAATGTGTCTACCCCACTACTGATACCAAACTACAGTAATTGGAGAGATATATTACACAGTTGCCATGGTGATTTATTGGTCATAAATATGCTGGATACTTATCTTTTACTATGGTCATTTTTCTGCTGATTTGGCTTGCCTTAGTTGGGAGTAAAATTATAGTTTTAGTTCATAGATGATCAATAGTCATTTCTGTTAGACAGAATCGTTTTCGTATGTACGTTTTGCATTTCCTTCTATCCCAGTTATTAATAGCTGTGTAATGAGTCATCTGTCTCCATCACAAGCAAATATATCACAACTGTTACTGATAAAAGGGAAAAATAGGTAGACCAGTGAACTAGAATATTTGTCATGATAAGAGGGAAGTTTCTGCCTAGCTCAAACAGTAGACTAGTGGAATATATTTTGTTGAGATCAGAGGGAACTTTCTCCCTAGCTCAATTGGTAGACCGGGGGGGGGGGCAGACTTACAAAAAGGAGGGAGAAACTTAGCGGAACTGGACTGGTTCGATTGCCAGCAACCAGGTAGAGCATTTCTCTAGAGTTTGGGGGTCCCAAATGAAGCTAGGTTGTAAATAGTGTTGTGTTTGAGAGGCAGAAACTTAGAAAAAGGAGGGATGAATGTAGGGAACGAGACTAGATTGATTGCTAGTGTGGCTCCATTGGTAGAACATTCCTCTAGAGTTTGGGGGTCCCAGGTGAACCTGTGTTGTAGTTAGTGTTGTTTTTGGGGGCGTAGATTTAGAAAAAAAATGGTAGAGTATTCCGTTAGAGTTCGGGGGGTCCGAAGTTTGATTCCAGGTCTGGCCGTATGTATTTCTCCCTATTACTCATTGGTTCCTTGTATATTTATTCCCGCAACCATAATAAGTATAGTTCAGAATATTGCTGTTCAATTTTCTTTTTATGTTGAATTTTTATGACCATGATTGGATCAATTAGTTTGTAGTTATGCCAATGTAAAATATAATTATTTAATTTTGCCTATCTCCCCAGGGATGTGTAGTGGATGATTTTTTTTTATATATATCGTATATACCTAAAAAGAAAAACAACTGATGACGGAACTACTTTTTACACTTCAGAATGCAAAATTACAACGCAGATTTTTTTTAAGCGCAATTGTTTAGTTTACGTAAAAATTAAATAAATCTTTAACTTTGCATTGACAACGTGTTTGTCTACTTTTTAAAAATTAAATTATAAAGAATGCCCAAGATTTTGTTTTGGTATATACGGTATATACCGAAAAAAGATTGTGCACTTTTTTGCATAAACCGCTTCGCAGATTTATGCAAAGTGCATTTTTTTTTTTCGGTATATACCGTATATACCAAAACAAAATCTTGGGCATTCCTTAAATAACACTCTAACCATCTATAACTGTTCAGGTATCAAACAGTGTTTCTTCCCTAACCCTACACTTTGTTTCTGTAAATATCTGTTATAGTGATGTTGAGAGCAATGCAGCAGGATTTGATCCTTTTCTATCAGCATGCTGTGCAGTGTATAACTGTATAAACAGTTACACTATTGAATTGTCTGCAGACTTGGAGGATTTCTGTCCCTGGTGTGTGACTTGCAGTCTAATGTCTTTACCTATGTAGAGTCCAGACCAGGTTCCAAACAGGGGCTGACGTGAATACACTATCTCCAGAGACAATGATCTGTAGGCATGCCTCTTATATCTTTAATTGTTGGTATAAGGAGATATTTATTCTGTGTAATGTGAGAAATAGTAAACGAATTGGTGACCAGTTTCAGATGCAGAAAATTTAAGTAAAGTGTATGCGATGAAAGATTTTAATTTGTTGCAAAATAATTCAGTATGTGGAATGAAAGCAGACATTTGATTGAACGGCTGCTGAACCCCAGGCCCCAACCTTGGCAGTAGTTTATTGACCTCAGACAATCAAATATCTAAACCTGAATAAACTATTTAAACCTTTATAAATTATTTAAACCTCAAAATAACTTTGGAGGGAAATTTGTCTAAATTACGTCTGAGAATAGCATCTGAGATAACTGTTCACCCAGACTGAAGTTGCTACAGCTCAGGTGATCCATCATTAGGAGTACCTCAGATGTTCGGGTAACCATCTCCTTATAAAAACTTACTGTACATGTCTACAATGTATACACCTTATATCTGTACATGTCTACAATGTATACACCTTATATCTGTACATGTCTACAATGTATATACCTTATATCTGTACATGTCTACAATGTGTATACCTTATATCTGTACATGTCTACAATGTGTACACCTTATATCTGTACATGTCTACAATGTGTACACCTTATATCTGTACATGTCTACAATGTGTACACCTTATATCTGTACATGTCTACAATGTGTACACCTTATATCTGTACATGTCTACAATGTGTACACCTTATATCTGTACATGTCTACAATGTGTACACCTTATATCTGTACATGTCTACAATGTGTACACCTTATATCTGTACATGTCTACAATGTGTACACCTTATATCTGTACATGTCTACAATGTGTACACCTTATATCTGTACATGTCTACAATGTGTACACCTTATATCTGTACATGTCTACAATGTGTACACCTTATATCTGTACATGTCTACAATGTGTACACCTTATATCTGTACATGTCTACAATGTGTACACCTTATATCTGTACATGTCTACAATGTGTACACCTTATATCTGTACATGTCTACAATGTGTACACCTTATATCTGTACATGTCTACAATGTGTACACCTTATATCTGTACATGTCTACAATGTGTACACCTTATATCTGTACATGTCTACAATGTGTACACCTTATATCTGTACATGTCTACAATGTGTACACCTTATATCTGTACATGTCTACAATGTGTACACCTTATATCTGTACATGTCTACAATGTGTACACCTTATATCTGTACATGTCTACAATGTGTACACCTTATATCTGTACATGTCTACAATGTGTATACCTTATATCTGTACATGTCTACAATGTGTACACCTTATATCTGTACATGTCTACAATGTGTACACCTTATATCTGTACATATGATATAATCACTTATCTACAGACATGTACCTTATTTGTCCCCCACCGGTTCCCTGGGGGGACTATAGGTTTGCGCTCCGTCAGTCCATCCTTTCGTCCTTCCGTCCAAGAAGTTTGTCTGGTATTTATCTTCTTTACTATTGCACCTTGAGTAACCAGATTTGGGTGTACAAGGACATCTTGGGATGGCGGAGTGCAGAGTGCAAGATTTAGGTGACTATGACCTCAATGTGAACTTTTGAAAAAGTCTGTCTGGGGAATATCTTCTGTATCTTTTCATCTGGAGTATCCAGATTTTGTGTATAAAGACATCTTGTGATGGCGTAGTGCAAAGTGCAAGAATTAGGTCACTGTGATCTATGTCTTGACCTTAGACCTTTACTGTTGAAAACGTTTGTCCGGGGCATATCTTTGATACTATTTCACCTTAAGTATGCAAAAAAAAAATGAGGAAATCTTGGGTTAACGGAGTACAGAGTGCAAGAATTAGGTCACTGTGATCTATGACTTGACTTTTGACCTTCACTTTTGATAATGTTTGTCTGGGGCATATCTTCTATACTATTTCACCTGGAGTAACCAGATTTGGTGTACAAGGACATCTTGGGATGGTTAGAGTGCAAGAAGTAGGTCACTATGACCTCACTGTGACCTATGTTTCCTGACATAAGTGTACTGTTTGTTAATTATAGAAATCATTATTGGTGGGGGACTATGGATTGCCTTGCAGTACTTTGCCTTGTTGAATTTCAATCATCGTGGACATTTGACAGTGGTAACAACGTGCCCCTGAGACATCAGACAATGGCCATCACTGGCCAGATTTACCGATGAGACATCAGGCAATGGCCATCACTGGCCAGATTTACCGATTAGACATCATACAATGGCCATCACTGGCCAGATTTACCGATTAGACATCATACAATGGCCATCACTGGCCAGATTTACCGATGAGACATCAGGCAATGGCCATCACTGGCCAGATTTACCGATGAGACATCAGACAATGGCCATCACTGGCCAGATTTACCGATGACTGTTCATTTTAATAATCTTTCAAATTCAATTTTATGACTACAGTGACATTTTCTTTTTGAGACAATGTTTTCAATACTAAAACAATCCTTAAATGTAAATCTAGTGATTTATAGGTTTTAAAATAACTGACCGGGCTTTCAGACATCAATTATTCTATGAAGGTTGTAAATAAGTTTGTAAGATACATACATTCATACATGACATGATCGTTTTAAAAACTACATGCATTGCAGAAAAACCATGGCAGCTTTGGATTAAAATTGTGTTTTGTCAATTTTTACAGGTATATCAGAACACCAGGCAACACGTATTTCTGATTAGGTGGAAACATGTCATTTGTCTGTGTGTGTAGCTATATCCGACACTATGTTGTACAGTGTAACCTAAGATACAAACCAAACATGTGAAAACACTTACTTCCTTCTGACAGGCCATACATCACTGAATTACAGACGAGCTTGTTTGTGTCTCAAGTTTACAACAGTGACATTATGTAGTGTTGTATATCTTCTGTTCAAACAACAGGTAGAACTGAAAAAAAGGCATTCAGATTGTTTTCTCAAAAATCCAATTTATGGGATCTCATAGGAACAATTTACAGTGGTATATTTACATATCTACATTTTTCCTTGATTTATTAGAAATCGTAATGTGTGTCTGACTTTGAGAATTGCTATGATGTATAAACATGCATTGCAAACACCATGGATAATTAGAATTTAATGAGGAAAGTATATCACTGAAATCTATTTATAGACACTTAAATAAATATTTTAGCGATAAATGAGCTACTGGAAAAAGTAAACAGACGCGCCTGTTTGATTTGGGTAGCCAACGATGTGACATTTATTCCAATTAAACAAGGTCCCTGCAGCCAGTCGGTCTTTCTGGAACCTAGTGAACACAAATCAAGGATGTCTTTTGTAACCTAAGGCGGCTATAGGTCACTTTCTCCATTTGCATAATACGATGAATTATAATGACATATTTTTCCATAAAATTTCATAAGATTTATCTGTAAAGATTAGAAACTAATTGATAGATTAATTTTAGTGAAATTTGAAACATACTGTGTAGAAATGTCACTTTGAAAACTGATTCCAATTGCCTGTGTACATGTAAAGCTAAATTAATTTCAGTGAAATTTCACTGTTCTGTGACTATCATCAGTAGATATCATTTTCCCCAGGGAGTTAGATGTAACTATCATTTTCCCCAGGGAGTTAGATGTAGCTATCACTTTTCCCTCAGGGAGTTAGATGTAACTATCATTTTCCCTAGGGAGTTAGATGTAGCTACCACTTTTCCCTATGGAGTTAGCTGTAGCTATCATTTTCCCCAGGGAGTTAGATGTAGCTATCAATTTTTCCCCATGGAGTTAGATGTAGCTATCACTTTTCCTTCAGAGAGTTAAATGTAGCTAGCAATTTTCCCCTGGGAGTTAGATGTAGCTATCATTTTCCCCAGGGAGTTAGATGTAGCTATCACTTTTACCCGGGGAGTTAGACATAGCTATTTTTTTCCCTGTGAGTTAGATGAAGCTATTTTTGTCCCAGGGAGTTAGATGTAGCCATTATTTTCCCCTGGGAGTTAGATGTAGCTATCACTTTTCCCCTGGGAGTTATATGTAGCTATCACTTTTCCCTAGGGAGTTAGATGTAGCTATCACTTTTCCCCTGGGAGTTAGATGTATCTATCACTTTTCTCCTGGGAGTTAGATGTAGCTATCACCTTTCCCCTGGGAGTTAGATGTAGCTATCATTTTCCCCTGGGAGTTAGATGCAGCTATCAATTTTCGCCTGGGAGTTAGATGTATCTATCACTTTCCCCAGGGAGTTAGATGTAGCTATCACTTTTCCCCTGGGAGTTAGATGTAGCTATCACTTTTCCCCAGTGAGTTAGATGCTGCTGATATGTAATGTTTTACCACTCCTTTCTAGTGTATACTGTATGCCGTTGTAAACATCAGACATAAACAAGTTTTATAATTGCTGTTTTGCAGCTGTTTCAGCATGAATTTAAGCCATGTGTAATTCCTGCTCATTGATGGAGTAGGAACACATTTGATAATGAATGTTGAAGTTATCCTTTGTTGATTTTGTTTTATTTTGTTGGTCAGTTTTTATCAAAATACTTGGAATTAACAACCATTAAGTATCAGTTTTTAACAAGTTTGCTGGACTAGATAATGCTGGCTTGATCGAGATGTGCTACGAACCAAGGGAATCACTGGAATGTTTAATACTTTGCAATAAACGGAAGGATAATGACTTCATGCATTAATGTTTTGATCTTAAGTTTAAATGTGTGAATTGTTATCATTACAACAATTGTTTCCATGACAATCAGTTGAAATAAAGTTACCAACTTCCGTTGTTACTGACTCTGTCGCCCTGACAACTAACCAAGTTACGGAAGTAATTTCCTTAGTTTCCGATCTGAGACGATTATGTCAGACATATATTGATAGCTCTGTATTAGCCTGCTCCGTATTAGCCTATCAGGTCTGTGTGTCGATCCTCAGGGCATCTTGTAGGTGGAGCCAGCCCAGCTGAGAGTACTGGTATATATATTTCCTGTATGTAAATTATTTATGAAGCCAGGCTAAATGCCTACTGCAAAGATTTCTGTAAATATTGATCATTTGGAATTGTCAGATGATAAAAATGAGAGTTTTATATTTTATGGGCTGATTTATTTTATTTATAGAATATTTTATGGTCTGTTTTATAGTACATATAGAAAATTATATGTTCTAGTTTGTGTGTTAGCATATTTACAGAACACATCAAAATGCCAGAGGACCGAACTGGGTTATGCAACCAAAGAGGGTCTCCAAGGATTTTTTTAGGTCACCTGAGACAAAGTCTCAAGTGACCTATTGCGATCGCCTTTTGTCCGGCGGCGTCCGGTGTCAATTTCAATGAAATTTTGCAGAAACCTTCCATGGCCAAAGGTCAACTAAAATTGTGAATTATATGGTCCCCAAAAGGGTTGAATTGACTGAAATTTCAAAAATCTTCTTCTCAAGATCCAGATATGGTAGAATCAAATACTCTTCATAGATGGAAGGGTCTTAAGGTGCTTTAATAAAATTGTGAATTTCTTGACCCTGGGGTCTCACGTTTCCTCCTGGAGAGGGGGTAATCTTTACTATATAGTTTATAAAGGGAAATCACATTTTGGACCAACATTTGTTTAATTGCCATCGGAAGTAATTCAATTTAGGTTAGCATTATCAGTATTGGGTAGCAGTTTGCTAGCATGCACATATCAGCCCTGACTGACTCCCAGGGGCTGATAGATGGGGCCAAAAAGGGTTGAATTGACTGAAATTTCAAAAATCTTCTTCTCAAGACCCAGATATGGTAGAATCAAATACTCTTCATATATGGAAGGGTCTTAAGGTGCTTTACCAAAATTGTTAATTTCATGACCCTTGGGTCTCACGTTTCCCCCTGGGGAGGGGCTAATCTTGACTATAGTTTATATAGGGAAATCACATTTTGGACCAACATTTGTTTAATTGCCATTGGAAGTAATTCAATTTGGGTAAGCATTATCAGTATTGGATAGCAGTTTGATGGTATGCACATATCAGCCCTGACTTATTTTTGACCCCCATGGGGCTGATGGGTGGGGCAAAAAGGGGTTGAATTGGCTGAAATTTCAAAAATCTTCTTCTCAAGACCCAGATATGGTAGAATCAAATACTCTTCATAGATGGAAGGGTCTTAAGGTGCTTTACCAAAATTGTGAACTTCATGACCCTGGGGTCTTATGTTTTTCCCCTGGGGAGGGGGTAAACTTTACTATAGTTTATATAGGGAAATCACATTTTGGACCAACATTTGTTTAATTACCATTGGAAGTAATTCAATTTGGGTTAGCATTACCAGTATTGGATAGCAGTTTGATGGTATGCACATATCAGCCCTGACTTATTTTTGACCCCCAGGGGCTGATGGGTGGGGCAAAAAAGGGTTGAATTGACTGAAATTTCAAAATCTTCTTCTCAAGACCAGATATGGTAGAATCAAATACTCTTCATATATGGAAGGGTTTTTAGGTGCTCTACCAAAATTGTGAATTTTATGACCCTAGGGTCTCACGTTTACCCCTGGGTAAGGATGGGGAGGGGGCAAAATTTGTTATAGTTTATAATGGCAAATGATACTTTGAATATTACATGTTGATAACTTGATTGGAATTATAACTGTAAGTTGACAGTTTGATACTTTGAAAATTTTGAGCCATTCCTACCCCCAAGGGCTGTAGGGACGGGCCCAATGGAGTCTGTGTGCTAAAATAAAATTTCTTCATTTATCTTGTTCAGAATCAGAGGTGCTAGTTTCAAATACTTTTCAGTCTTAAATCTGCATGCTAGATATTGAATAAGGTGGTTTTATTGTTTTTTGTCACTTTGAATAATATTTCTGTTCATGTTAAAAACAAAAATCAACTCTCTGTATAAATATATCAGGTGACCGTTAAGGCCCATGGGCCTCTTGTTTTTAATAAGCCTGGTTTTAAATTGACAAAGAAGTAACAAAGAAGCACGGTTCTACATGCATTTTTTTCAGAAGGTTAAATAACTGGCCAGAAGAGTACGAAATAGAAAGCATCTGGATCGTTATTGTTTTACGATTCTGTACCTAACCCAAACAGTTGTATGACCTTACAAAAGTGTTAAACCTAGATTTTGACCTTGAATGGTGCAGAGCAGTTCCATTTGTGATCAAGGATTATAAACATTTATTTAAACTTGACCAGAAACTACAAACAGTGTGTGATGTAACTGTACATGCAGTTAGTAAAGGGATCTTCCCTAACATCTTGTATGGTTCTGGTTTCCAAAATCAGCATTTCCAGATTTAGTTAACTATAGACAAGGTTCATTATTATGTTGACAACAAATATATATCTGATCGTTGAATGAACTTGTATTTTCCAGGTACATTTGAAATGTCGACAGAAGCAGAAGATGACATATATGAGGTTGTAAACATAGGGAAGATCAAAGCCCACACACCTAACCTTAGAGTCGTTAATCTGTACGGAATCACCTTCATTGACGACTCTCACATCGAGCTGCTAGCCTCTAACTGTATTCATCTAGAGAGTGTGGCCTTGAACTTTTGTCTTAGGGTCAAAGGGTCATCTTTCAAGGTCCTTCTACAGAGGTGTAAAAAACTAAAGACTTTACTGCTGCAACATACAGGTAAGTGATTCTCAATTACCCTATATAGATTATACAGTAAGTGATCGTTACCCTATATAGACTATACAGGTAATTATAAGTAATCCTTACCCTGCATCAATTATACAGGTAAGTAATCGTTACCCTATATAGATTATACAGGTAATTATAAGTAATCCTTACCCTATATAGATTATACAGGTAATTATAAGTAATCCTTACCCTATATAGATTATACAGGTAAGTGATCGTTACCCTATATAGATTATACAGGTAATTATAAGTAATCCTTACCCTATATAGATTATACAGGTAATTATAAGTAATCCTTACCCTGTATAGATTTTACAGGTAAGTGATCGTTACCCTATATAGATTATACAGGTAAGAGATCATTACCCTATCTAGATTCATCCTCAATACTCCAGGGGTTACACTCACTAGCTTATTTAGCATATTCCTGGAATGATGTTAGGCAGGGTATACTGGAATCAGGTTGTCTGTCGTCTGTTTACATTAAATGGCCACTTTTTAAATTTTTGGTTCAAGATGGCTACCATAGCTTCTGATTGGCTGAGACAATAATGTTTATAACTTGACTTCTATGGAGTTGACTTTGTCGATACTCTGTGGGTGTAATACATAGGGGATATACCATGTATTAGAGGCTGACATTTTTGAATGAAGATGGCTACTATAACCTCTGATTGGCTAAGACATTAAAAACGTTTATGGTCAAGCAGGGGATATTTGTATGTCTGTGGCTTACATTTCTAGTTGGTAATTATATTCACAAAAACGTAACTGCTTCAATACTCTTTTAGTCTTCTTATTGAAATATACTGGTGCACATGTTCTGTCATAGAGGTTGTACTCACGACTAGCTGATGTACACAAGAGTGCCTAGCACTAACTTACCTAGACAGAACTACCTAGCACTAACGTACATAGACAGAACTATCTAGTACTAACTGACATAGACAGGACTACCTAGCACTGGGGGACATAGACAGAACTACCTAGCTCTAACTTACATAGACAGAACTTCCTAGGGACTCAGCACTGACTTACATAGACACAACTACCTAGCACTAACTGACATAGACAGAACTACCTATCACTAACTTACATAGACAGAACGATCTAGCACTAACTGACATAGACAGAACTACCTAGCTCTAACTTACATAGACAGAACTGCCTACACTAACTTACATAGACAGAAATACCTAGCACTAACTTACATAGGCAGAACTACCTAGGGACTCAGCACTGCCTTACATAGACAGAACTACCTGGCACTAACTTACATAGACAGAAATACCTAGCACTAACTTACATAGACAGTAGTACCTAGGGACTCACCACTAACTTACATAGACAGAATTACCTAGGGTCTCAGCACTAACTTACATTGACAGAACTACCTAGCACTAACGTACATAGACAGAACTATCTAGTACTAACTGACATAGACAGGACTACCTAGCACTAACTTACATAGGCAGAACTACCTAGCACGCACTAACTTACATAGACAGACCTACCTAGCATGCACTAACTTACATAGACAGAATTACCTAGGGTCTCAGCACTAACTTACATTGACAGAACTACCTAGCACTAACTTACATTGACAGAACTACCTAGCACTAACGTACATAGACAGAACTATCTAGTACTAACTGACATAGACAGGACTACCTAGCACTAACTTACATAGACAGACCTACCTAGCATGCACTAACTTACATAGACAGAGCTACCTAGGGACTCAGCACTAACTTCCATAGACAGAACTACCTACACTAACTTACATAGGCAGAACTACCTAGGGACTCAGCCCTCACTTACATAGACAGAACTACCTAAGGACTCAGCACTAACTTACATAGACAGTAGTACCTAGGGACTCACCAGTAACTTACATAGACAGAACTACTATCACTAACTTACATAGACAGAAATACCTAGCACTAACTTACATAGGCAGAACTACCTAGGGACTCAGCACTGCCTTACATAGACAGAACTACCTGGCACTAACTTACATAGACAGAGCTACCTAGCACTAACTTACATTGACAGAACTACCTAGCACTAACGTACATAGACAGAACTATCTAGCACTAACTCACATAGACAGGACTACCTAGCACTAACTTACATAGACAGAACTATCTAGCACTAACTGACATAGACAGGACTACCTAGCACTAACTTACATAGACAGAACTACCTAGGGACTCAGCACCAACTTACATAGACAGTAGTACCTAGGGACTCCCCACTAACTTACATAGACAGGAGTACCTAGGGACTAAGCACTGACTTACATAGACAGTAGTACCCAGGGACTCACCACTAACTTACATAGACAGGAGAACCTAGGGACTCAGCACTGACTTACATAGACAGAACTACATAGCACTAACTTACATAGACAGAACTATCTAGCACTTACCTACATAGACAGAACTAACTAGCACTAACTTACATAGTCAGAACTACCTAGCACGCACTAACTTACATAGACAGAACTATCTAGCACTAACTGACATAGACAGAACTACCTAGCACTAACTTACATAGACAGAACTATCTAGCACTTACTTACATAGACAGAACTAACTAGCACTAACTTACATAGACAGAACTACCTAGGGACTCAGCACTAACTTACATAGACAGTAGTACCTAGGGACTCACCACTAACTTACATAGACAGGAGTACCTAGGGACTCAGCACTGACTTACATAGACAGGAGTAACTAGGGACTCACCATTAACCTTCCTCTCACCTGTAGGTGTGATAGACCAACACATGATCGCTGCCCCTTGGGAGATGTCAATTATCCAGGAGTTGGACCTGAGTTCCACGGAGCTGTCCACAGTGTGTCTGGAGAGTATGCTGCTGCGGATATCCGGGTTTACCTTCCTTGGCCTCGGCTACTGTGAATTCTTCTCAGATCGCGTAAGTTGAAAAACAATGGATATTGTAAGGCTTGACAATTAATGTTAACAAGAGAAAATCTTGAAAAGTAAAAATTGATGGTACCTGTTGGGTTTTATTTTGGGTGCACATTAACTTTTCCTTCTTAAAGCTATCCTGGCTTTTTTTATGGACAAACTTTGTACATACATTCCATACAAATAAACTTTGAAAATTATAAGGCTTCAGAACTTAACTTTTATTTGATGACAGCATAGTAAAGCATTGTACACTGTGTCAGGGTGACAGATAGCATAGTTAAGCATAGTTAAGCATAGAGATTCAAAATCAAAAAGGTATTTGAATACATCTGAGTTAAAAATAAAAATGAACAATGTTTTTATTTTTTATTATTTTAAATGGATTGCATTTCGCTTTCATCAGACCAAAATCAACTACAAACCAACAATATGTTTGATATATGGGTATATAATATAGAAGTGGATTATTTCCAGATCCTAGAGCTGCTGATAATGAGAGGAAAACTAAACCACCTAAGAGCCATCGACCTTAGTTACACCAATGCCTTGTCAGAAAGTGCCATCTATCAGCTGCTACATAAACTTGGAGGCAACCTCGAGGGTGTCATGATTGCTGGCAAACCAAAACTCACCGAGAACTTTTGGCTTAACGTCATTTCTTTCTTAAAAAACATCAGGTAAGTGTAGAAAATGATACAATAGTGATGGTCTGGCTCCCCTCAACTGTATTCACTGTTAACGTAATATTGAGGTCTCTAACTACTTTTTCTGAACGTTGATTGGTTTATTGGTTAGTCAGTAGCTACTAGTAAATATAAGGAGACTAATTTTACTCCTCTCAAGGGACACTTGATTGACACCATCTCCAATACATAAGATATCATCTAGATTTAGCCAAAATTAGCTTTCACAGAAGATAAAACTATTGAGGACATGTGAGTTCTTACAACATAGATTTACTTTTACTATGGTACATATTAATATTTGTGTTTCTATGTTATTTTTCACCAACTGATTTCTATCTCCAGTCTCCAATATTCTCAAAGTGTCCAAAACATAAGTGGGAGTCTCTAATAGGAAATTGTATGTTGTTTTTTTGCTGTTCATTAGATTATTAGATGTTATTGGTACTTTGCAAAAATCACAAAATGTAAGTTACATGAGACAAACACATGCTACTCTAAGGACATACCAGTTGGTGTAATGTCTCAAGGATGGTTAGTTTGATAGACAGTTAAATTATCAAGGGAGACAATCCATTCAATTCCCTTGGGAATTGACCCTTTATTGTGGTCGCTTCTACAATTAAGGGAGATAACCATTTGGTTCAACCATTGGAGATACTTATATACATACGGTGAAAACAAATATATACATAGTGGAGGGAGATCAAAACTATATACTGCTAAAAGAGCTAGCCAGTCAACAGTCATCTGGGGAATTATGTTCTCAAATGGAAAATATGTGCATGTGTACATGGTAACACCACAGAATTCTGGAAGCAAAACAAACATGTCATTCCAGGGTGTTAGCTCATGTAATGTGTTGGGGATGTTAGCTAATCTCAGTCATTCCATGGTGTTAGCTAATGTAATGTGTCAGGGATGTTAGCTAATCTCAGTCATTCCACGGTGTTAGCTAATGTAATGTGTCGGGGATGTTAGCTAATCTCTGTCTTTCCACGGTGTTAGCTAATGTAATGTGTTGGGGATGTTAGCTAATCTCAGTCATTCCACGGTGTTAGCTAATGTAATGTGTCGGGGATGTTAGCTAATCTCAGTCATTCCACGGTGTTAGCTAATGTAATGTGTCGGGAATGTTTGCTAATCTCAGTCATTCCATGGTGTAAGCTAATGTAATGTGTTGGGAATGTCAGCTAATCTCAGTCAACCCAATGGGATTTCAGATTACGATGAATACACATTACAATAATTAGGATAAAAGGCATATTAATGACAGAATAAACTTCTCATCAGAGCCTTGAGCCAGTAAAGAATTATATTAGAAAACTGAGGTAAATCTAACTCCTTGGCATTTATTGGTAATTTTGATCTGACAGATTGTCTTGATATGCAAATAATACTTTACTTCAGTGTCCCCAAAATACATACAAGCTTCCTAATAATGTAACAGTGCAGAAAGAACAATATTTAAACATAAACTACAATGCTGGAAGGTTAGCGCTAGGTACAACCATTACCTCACTACTAATAGACAAGGCTGAAAACTTCATTCTTGGCACATCAATATACAAAATGTACATGTACTCCCTCAGGGTTGTGAACGATGTTCCATAACTGCAATAAGTCAATTTTCTTTATCATAGGATCATGGTAATTATTCATTTTTATTTTTGGAGACAGCTACCCATGATCCTTTAGAGGTGTTTTTTTTAATGCCTTTTGCCAAATGTTAATATGCTTTCAGTTGTAAGTGTTAGTAACAAACAAATGGCTGAATAGTTTTCCTTGTTGCCTTATCTACCCTTACTGACGTGGACCGTAGAAACAGCTCTTTTGAAGAGAGGTTGGGTTATTCCCTTGACAATAGGGAATTAGTTAACCCTTCTATGTTTCCTTAGATAGCAGAGAGAATGGACAGCCTATATCATATCCACTAACAGGGAGTGGCCAAACCATTCCCATCCGTTCCCTTACCGAAAGATATTGGGCTGGCCGATTTCCATCCGCTCCCCTACCCAAAGATATTGAGCTGGCCGATTTCCATCCGCTCC
Organism: Mizuhopecten yessoensis; assembly: GCF_002113885.1. NCBI lineage: Eukaryota > Metazoa > Mollusca > Bivalvia > Pectinida > Pectinidae > Mizuhopecten > Mizuhopecten yessoensis. The sequence continues at coordinate 833,081 of NW_018404097.1, forward strand.
CTTACCCAAAGATATTGGGCTGGCTGATTTCCATCCGCTCATTAGCAATAGATATTAGGCCAACTTATTCCTATCCCCTTATTTGATTACAGAAATTTGTCTAACCCATTTCCATTCGCTTACTTAATTACAGAAATTCGTCTAACCCATTTCGTTTTGCTCCCTTTACAACAGAAATCTTTCCTGCTGCCTATTTCCATATGTTCCTATTTCCTTTTTTTCTCAGTACTTTTCACTATACTTTTGTGTGTTAAGGTTTATTTCCTCTTAAATGAAACATGATCGTTCACATCTACCATTTTCCTGTTATAAATTTGGAGATCACCCATACAAAAATAGCTATTAATAAACTTTTGAAATATGCCTACTTCAGCAGTAGCAGCATCATCAGCAGCAGCAGCAGCAGCAGCAGCAACAGTACCAGTAATCTAGATTCAGTTACCGTATATATCTCTACAGTAGTTTGTTAGGAGTCCTCTGCTCTGGTGACATTGCTCACTCTTTATCCTGAAGGAGAGGGAGAAGAAGGAGTTCCTTGTACCGATCATGTTAAAGATTTACCAATAAATAAATACCCGCCAGTGATTAGTTCACTATCGTGATAGATTGATGATATAGATTTAGATGCTGTTTCTTGACTCTAGACAGCCCCTTTACTTAGAGTCTTGGTGTTTCATGTATAATTCATAAGAGTCAAGTGGTAGGCATGCGTTTCTCTCTGACAGGCTAAACACTGCGCTGTGACACTCATCATACTGTCTGTAGTAAAAGGCTAATTGTCGTGTCACAATATTTTTCGTCTGGGGATGAAAGTAAAAATAAAATAAATACACGTGATGTTATCAGTGATCTGCTATGTTGTGTTTTCCGGTACTCAAGTTAGAAAATAAACGTCGTAAAATCAATACCTAGCCATGTGCCTTTAAGACAGACCAATTTGTTGTGCAGGGAGAGCCGTCAGTAATTGTTCGTCCTGGGTAAGGATTGCCCCTATTGATTATCCTGATTTTTACGCCGCTTGTTAGATAGCCAGAAAAAAAACACGGGGGAAAAGGTAAAGTAAGGTGTGGAGCAGTAGTGAGATATTTCAGTGCAGGCAGTAAAAACTTGGCCATAAGGAATGTGTCACAGCAACGTAGAAACACCTTACAGCGATCGCATAAAGTTCCCACACCCAGTTGGTGACCCATGCCTTTATCAGAAATAACTAATATCTAACCGTGCCACCATCACAAATAACTAATATCTAACCATGCCACCATCACAAATACCTAATATCTAACCATGCCACCTGCCACTATCTAATGTCTAATATATAGTATTTCAACCATCAGAAATAACTAATATCTAACCGAGCCACCATCACAAATAACTAATATCAAACCATGCCCCCTGCCACTATCTAATGTCTAATATATAGTATTTCAACCATCACAAATAACTAATATTTGACCATTCCACCATCACAAATAACTAATATTTAACCGTGCCACCATCACAAATACCTAATATCTAACCATGCCACCTGCCACTATCTAATGTCTAATATTTAGTATTTCAACCATCACAAATAACTAATATTTGACCATTCCACCATCACAAATAACTAATATCTAACCATGCCACCATCACAAATAACTAATATTTAACCATGCCACCATCACAAATAACTAATATCTAACCATGCAACCATCACAAATAACTAATGTTTAACCATGCCGCCAGCAGGAATATCTAATGTTTAACCATGCCACCATCACAAATAACTAATATTTAACCACGCCACCATCACAAATAACTTATGTTTAACCATGCCACCATCCCAAATAACTAATATTTAACCATGCCACCATCACAAATAACTAATATTTAACCACGCCACCATCACAAATAGCTAATGTTTAACCATGCCACCATCACAAATAACTTATGTTTAACCATGCCAACATGGGAAATAGCTTTTGTTTAACCATGCCACCATCACAAATAGCTTTTGTTTAACCATGCCACCAGCAGGAATATCTAATATTTAACCATGCCACCATCACAAATACCTAATACTTAAGCAACAAAATACAACTACACAAGAACATAACAAGTTCTAAAAATAAAGATCTATTTGAAGACATCCCTCAGATAATCTAAAGGAAATCAATATACACAATTATTGAAGACACTCTCTTCTATAGCTGATGTATTTCATTTATCAAGATGATTTTTTTTTCTTGTCTGATAGATGTTGTAGAGAGACTGACCTTTATTTTTTTTCATGTAATTAGATAATCTTACTTGCCATGACCAGAAACAAGTATTAACGAATATTTGTACGCATCAATCTATCTTATTTACCGTAATTAGGTTTGTAAGCAACAGCCTGACGCTCAATTTTAGAGGTTGTAAGCGAAGCATCAATAACATTTTAAAAAGTTCTTACATCTTTAATAATCTATTCCTGAAAAAACCCATCAGACTGTATACCGGTATATATAGTTCATTTTATCAATTGACCATGCCATTTAGGTTCTGTGAGCTGGGTGTTAATAGATTGTTTATGGTTATCTAGGATCTGTGAGCTGGGTGTTAATAGATTGTTTATGGTTATCTAGGATCTGTGAGCTGGGTGTTAATAGATTGTTTATGGTTATCTAGGATCTGTGAGCTGGGTGTTAATAGATTGTTTATGGTTATCTAGGATCTGTGAGCTGGGTGTTAATAGATTGTTTATGGTTATCTAGGATCTGTGAGCTGGGTGTTAATAGATTGTTTATGGTTATCTAGGATCTGTGAGCTGGGTGTTAATAGATTGTTTATGGTTATCTAGGATCTGTGAGCTGGGTGTTAATAGATTGTTTATGGTTATCTAGGATCTGTGAGCTGGGTGTTAATAGATTGTTTATGGTTATCTAGGATCTGTGAGCTGGGTGTTAATAGATTGTTTATGGTTATCTAGGATCTGTGAGCTGGGTGTTAATAGATTGTTTATGGTTATCTAGGATCTGTGAGCTGGGTGTTAATAGATTGTTTATGGTTATCTAGGATCTGTGAGCTGGGTGTTAATAGATTGTTTATGGTTATCTAGGATCTGTGAGCTGGGTGTTAATAGATTGTTTATGGTTATCTAGGATCTGTGAGCTGGGTGTTAATAGATTGTTTATGGTTATCTAGGATCTGTGAGCTGGGTGTTAATAGATTGTTTATGGTTATCTAGGATCTGTGAGCTGGGTGTTAATAGATTGTTTATGGTTATCTAGGATCTGTGAGCTGGGTGTTAATAGATTGTTTATGGTTATCTAGGATCTGTGAGCTGGGTGTTAATAGATTGTTTATGGTTATCTAGGATCTGTGAGCTGGGTGTTAATAGATTGTTTATGGTTATCTAGGATCTGTGAGCTGGGTGTTAATAGATTGTTTATGGTTATCTAGGATCTGTGAGCTGGGTGTTAATAGATTGTTTATGGTTATCTAGGATCTGTGAGCTGGGTGTTAATAGATTGTTTATGGTTATCTAGGATCTGTGAGCTGGGTGTTAATAGATTGTTTATGGTTATCTAGGATCTGTGAGCTGGGTGTTAATAGATTGTTTATGGTTATCTAGGATCTGTGAGCTGGGTGTTAATAGATTGTTTATGGTTATCTAGGATCTGTGAGCTGGGTGTTAATAGATTGTTTATGGTTATCTAGGATCTGTGAGCTGGGTGTTAATAGATTGTTTATGGTTATCTAGGATCTGTGAGCTGGGTGTTAATAGATTGTTTATGGTTATCTAGGATCTGTGAGCTGGGTGTTAATAGATTGTTTATGGTTATCTAGGATCTGTGAGCTGGGTGTTAATAGATTGTTTATGGTTATCTAGGATCTGTGAGCTGGGTGTTAATAGATTGTTTATGGTTATCTAGGATCTGTGAGCTGGGTGTTAATAGATTGTTTATGGTTATCTAGGATCTGTGAGCTGGGTGTTAATAGATTGTTTATGGTTATCTAGGATCTGTGAGCTGGGTGTTAATAGATTGTTTATGGTTATCTAGGATCTGTGAGCTGGGTGTTAATAGATTGTTTATGGTTATCTAGGATCTGTGAGCTGGGTGTTAATAGATTGTTTATGGTTATCTAGGATCTGTGTGCTGGGCACAGCCAATGGATGGTTCCTCAAGATGCAGAGTAAGGTGCACATTGACCAGGTGATCGAGTGGTACGCCCAGAACTGTCCCCGCCTGGAGCGCCTGGAGATACAGTGGGATCCAGACACCATTCGCTTCTCAGACAAGAGCAATAAATTTGTTGACCACATCAGGTAAGGTGTAGCTCATTAAACTTTGTCATTGATTTTGTAATTTCTATTGGCAAAAAGGCAATTGGCAAACATGACACACAAATTTGGCCAAAGTCAGTTTTGGGAGCCACAAAGTACTGTTGGCGGTGCTTCAGGCTTACTAGTCAAAGGGTTAAATGTTCAACCCATATTAGTAGCAGTAGCTACTATTGTTGTATTCATCAGCAAGATACTAATATGCATTGTTCCAATCGACCCTGCTGTAAAAATAGGTATCAGCAGGCTTCCAGTGAAGTAATCCTGTCATAGACACTGGGTAAAGTTCTGTTTCAGATTGCAATTAAAATCTAAAGCCCAGAGGGTTGGAGATTTCTTTTCTACACCCTCAAGGTAGGGGGTGATTATTTTTCTCCCATCCTGTTACTTTAGTCAGACCTCCACCGACAGTAGTCTGCCATGTTTGTAAACAAAAACACATGTGGGGTATGGATATCGTCATTCACTTTTGATGACGTCACAATTGCCGACGACACATTTTAATGATGTCACAATTAAACATGTGCTAATCGGCACAAGGCTATCTCCCCCTAGGGGGTGACAAGCTGATCTTTCCCTGTTAAAACAGGAGACACCCCTGTGGAGGGTGGGAGAAATTAATGTCAAAGAAGAATTTTTTCGAACATTAAATTCTAATATATGAAATGTATCTTTTTTCTGTCTTTTGTAGGTTACGCTGTCCAAACCTCAAGTCCTTTACACTAAGTGACGGGGAATATTATGAGATGGTCAAATCCAATTTCGAGAGAGCAGACAGAGTCAAGGTCGTGAGGACGACAACTAACTACTCCACCAGCATTGTCAGCCTCCTGTCCTGCTACAAAGATCTCCTATTCAACTGAGAGTTACCTCCCCTTAGCAGCGACAGTCAAAGTGTTTATGGTCAACATAGGGGCACTAGATTTAAGTCTCGCTAGGACTGTAAAGAGAAGGTTAAGATCTAAACAATATAGAGTCTATCAAGATGTGGCCATCAGATACCCTTTGTGACAGATGTTTGTTGAGTGGTAGGGTTGATAGCATTGGAACCAGTAGGGGCTTGTACAGGAAGTCCTCCCATCCCTCCCATACCCACAATCCTTGGTATCCCTGTCATGTGATACCTAATCATGTGACCCTGATCATATGACCTGTGTTATTGTGTCACTTGAGGATGTAGGTGTTGATGCCAAAGTACAAAATGTTGGAGGATGTAAACATACCCAGGTCCTTGCAGTCAGGATAAGAGTTCATTCAGACTGTTACTAAAATCTGTTACTTTTTTTCAATCAAATGATGTGACTAGAAAGGCAAAGATGAAGTTGCCATTAGAAAATTGTACAGAGTGACTAGTCATTAGTGTGACATGAAGTGTGTTTATAGATAGGGTTAAAATCAGAAAGCCTCATAAGGATATTATATATTACAAGATCCCCTTACCATTCCTGTTAACCAGTAGTGGGAGGGAAGATGTATCAGGTTCCCACGTAGAGTTGCGGGACAGTACATACAGGTCAGGTTCCCACACAGTGGCGGGACAGTACATATACGTCAGGTTCCCACACAGTGGTGGGACAGTACATATAGGTCAGGTTCCCACACACAGTGGTGGGACAGTACATTTAGGTCAGGTTCCCACACAGTGGTGGGACAGTACATACAGGTCAGGTTCCCACACAGTGGTGGGACAGTACATATAAGTCAGGTTCCCACACACAGTGGTGGGACAGTACATATAGGTCAGGTTCACACACAGTGGTGGGGCAGTACATACAGGTCAGGTTCCCACACAGTGGTGGGGCAGTACATACAGGTCAGGTTCCCACACAGTGGTGGGGCAGTACATATAGGTCAGGTTCACACACAGTGGTGGGGCAGTACATACAGGTCAGGTTCCCACACAGTGGTGGGGCAGTACATACAGGTCAGGTTCCCACACAGTGGTGGGACAGGACATACAGGTCAGGTTCCCACACAGTGGTGGGACAGGACATATAGGTCAGGTTCACACACAGTGGCGGGACAGTACATACAGGTCAGGTTCACACACAGTGACGGGACAGTACATACAGGTCAGGTTCCCACACAGTGGTGGGGCAGTACATACAGGTCAGGTTCCCACACAGTGGTGGGGCAGTACATACAGGTCAGGTTCCCACACAGTGGTGGGACAGAACATACAGGTCAGGTTCCCACACAGTGGCGGGACAGTACATACAGGTCAGGTTCCCACACACAGTGGTGGGACAGTACATTTAGGTCAGGTTCCCACACAGTGGTGGGACAGTACATAAAGGTCAGGTTCCCCCACAGTGGTGGGACAGTACATATAGGTCAGGTTCACACACAGTGGCGGGACAGTACATACAGGTCAGGTTCACACACAGTGACGGGACAGTACATACAGGTCAGGTTCCCACACAGTTGCGGGACAGTACATACAGGTCAGGTTCCCACACAGTTGCGGGACAGTACATACAGGTCAGGTTCACACACAGTGGTGGGACAGTACATACAGGTCAGGTTCACACACAGTGGTGGGACAGTACATACAGGTTAGGTTCCCACACAGTGGAGGGACAGTACATACAGGTCAGGTTCCCACACAGTTGCGGGACAGTACATACAGGTCAGGTTCACACACAGTGACGGGACAGTACATACAGGTCAGGTTCCCACACACAGTGGTGGGACAGTACATATAGGTCAGGTTCCCACGTAGAGTTGTGGGACAGTACATATAGGTCAGGTTCACACACAGGGGGGGGACAGGACATACAGGTCAGGTTCCCACGTAGAGTTGTGGGACAGTACATATAGGTCAGGTTCACACACAGTGGTGGGACAGTACATACAGGTCAGGTTCCCACGTAGAGTTGTGGGACAGTACATATAGGTCAGGTTCCCACACAGTGGCGGGACAGGACATACAGGTCAGGGTCACACACAGTGACGGGACAGGACATACAGGTCAGGTTCCCACACAGTGGCGGGGCAGTACATATAGGTCAGGTTCCCACACAGTGGGGGGACAGTACATATAGGTCAGGTTCACACACAGTGGTGGGACAGTACATATAGGTCAGGGTCACACACAGTGGTGGGACAGTACATACAGGTCAGGTTCACACACAGTGACGGGACAGTACATACAGGTCAGGTTCCCAGAGAAAGTGACTAGTGCTACTGGTACTCTTCTTCATATGATCATGTAATAGCCCAGTATCAAATAATGGCACACACCATTGTGAAATTAAGGATAAAAATCAAACTATGTAATTGAAAGATTTCTAGATTTTTTTTTACTATGCATATCTACCGGTATCTACAAAGATTTTATGACTGTTTATTTTAAGGTTTTATGATGCAATTATTTTTATCCAAGCTAAATTTTAGTAAACTCAATCATATAAAGGGCGATAACTGCTGCTTATGGAAAAATAAGACAATTTCAAAATGTATTCTCTAATAATAAATGCAAATGAAAATATGGTGATAAAAAATTCAGGACTCCATCAGTGATACATTGATTATATGCATAAACAATTTTTCACCAAATCAAATGTGGAGGTGAACACATTAATATGTATGCATGGGACGTTATGTGCAATTTGATATCAAGATGCTTACTATTTATTATGTAATTTAATGTTTCAGAGATCTTTTATCTCTACAGTTGTTGAAATATTTTTATGAATGAAATTATTTATTACATGAAGTGATGATTTGTGCATTAATTCATTGAATTATATCAAACTGTTAAACTACAACTATGTATACGTGCTGTCATTAATTTATTTTGTTATGTTTGATTTTTTGCATTAGTCAAATGTTGACATCCTTCAAAATATGCAATTCAGAAAGTGAATCATGCTGCAAATTCTTCAGTGTCCTGTAATCTTTGGTCCTGCGTATGACTTGTTATAAAAGTTAATCAAATGGCACAACCAATTTTATGATAATCCTGCTCTGTATGCGAGGCAATTACTACTGTACTAGGGCCGTGTGAAGGGTGTGGCTCACACAAGCGACTTCTAGTTTGACCTTCACCTCAAATCTCCAGTTTCATAGCAAGGATAGGATACAAGACACCTATATAGATATATGTTAAAATCAAATAAAAGTTATCAAATTATTATTTAATGTAATTTTTCTTCAACGACTTGAAAAATGAGGCAAAGTCTCAGTTGTATTTAAACATACAGGAATAAGATCCATGTCATGTTTCGTTATCCTTATCAAATGTATTCCATCAATTTGTTATGTTTAAGGTGATACTGCTAAACATGATATGTATACTACCTGTGTGAAATATCTATTGTCATACCTAAAGTTTGTCATTTTACCTGTAAGGTATTCTACTCCTGGGGTTGTTGATTGTGAATAAACTTATGAAATACCATAACATTGTTTGTTGATTTTTTTTCTTACACACAAGCAATCATTTCCTTGCATGAAATAATTCAAAATATTTTGCTTTAAATTAGATGACATCAGAAACTTAGTACAAAAGACAGAAACACTTTCATTTATTTAAAAACTTTTATTGCATTAAAATATTTTGAAATACATGTACTACATAAGCAGTTTTTTACCGGGTTATAGCATACAGAAAAATACATGATGTAAGATAACAGGGTACCTGACGATATTGTGATATGTATATATGTTTATATGTACATTTACTACAAAAGTAAGCCTTCATGGAGATGTAGCACTTATACAAAAATAATATAACCGGGCGACTGACAATATTGTGATATGTATGTACATTAACATACACTACATGAGCAGGGTTTTACCGGGCTTAGCACTAAAATTACAAAGACATAACGGTGGCTACTGGCATTACTAGGCAACATCACATAAACAGATTTTATTGGATTGTGGTCAAACAGAATTACACAACAAAGATGATCAGGCCAAATAAAAAATGTCTGCGCTTCCACTTTACCTACTTAACCTGGTTTTACAGGGTGTCACTACCATGTAATTATTTGGCTACCTGCAGGCAAATCCTTTGAAATAAACGCAAATGCTGTTTTTGTGTAAATTTTCTAAAACAAAATGAAATGTTTTACATACCAACATGTCTATATTTTTCTGATAGCTTTAAGTGGAGACACAATAATTATTTATTCGTCCAAATTACACATTGGTAAACATTGGAAGGTGACACATATGTATTATTCGGCCATGATATACACCGGTATTTATAAATAGGTTACACATATATATATTTGTGATATCTGTGATATATTCCTCAAAAAACAACACAGTTTGATTTGTACTTTTGACAGAGTTGGCCAAAATATTGCAAATGAAAACAAACCCTGTACATTACATGGATGAGATAGTTTAAGATATGATAAAGGATACTCCTATATTATACAATACCAGTGCAGTTTGAGAATGAACAAATCTTTGTTTTTAATTTGTTTTTCTTAAAAGTTTGGTAAGCTTTTCATCTTTTGACCAGCTAAATAAATTCCACCTTTCTATATTGAAAGACACCTGAACTTCAAATGAACATGATCAAAGCTTTTAGGAGGCTAAACATTTATGAATTAATGAATCTTACCGAGTGACGGAACTCTGTAAGAAATGGACTTTATTATTGTTCCTTAAATATCGTGAACATTTCAAAACTGTTATCAGTTTTAAATGAGTATTTCTTCATGGGTTTTTTTCAGAAGATAAAAAAACAAATAAAATATTGCATAAAACACAATACATGTATTATCATGTGCAAGAAAACAAGTAATGAACATTAGCAACACTGTAATACAGGTACAAATAAAAAATGTTCTCAATTTATGTTCAATTTATGTTGTATATTTTATTTTAAAACACTTTGCCTTGGCTGTTTTGAAGATATAAAACTCCAAATCAACAATTTATCACATTTACTGGAAGTTAATCACTGTTACTCAAGCTTTGTAGTCAAAACTAGACTGAGAACAGGAAATTTGGTCATAATGTTTGGTCTAAGATGAATATCTTGATATATGAATGACTTTCCATTCCACAAACTTAATCCAGAAATAGTAACTTGACAACATGTGATGAGATAACAAGAGACTTTCCACCGGTATAGTGTTACCCACCGTGATAGTGAGCAAACTGTAACTGTCCCTTTTAAACACTCGCATTGTAACCGCCAAACACTTTCTCCTTGGAGTAAAAGTCTTGTTAGAAATATGAAGATATGTAAAAATAGTATATAACATTAAAATTTCACATAAAACAATGTATAGTATGTAAAACAATTACACGCTCAGTTCACCGGGAAAATTAAATAATATCACATGGTCACTGGGAGTTATCTCCCTTCCTACATCTTCTAACTACTGATCTGATTACCTCCCCTGTCATAAACAGAGAGCATTCTAATTACCTCCCCTGACATACACAGACAGGTAAAGGTATAACTATCATTGATCTTATATTCCCTGTTGTATATCTAATTACCTCCCCTGTTGTAGATCTAATTATCTCCCCTGTTGTATATACAGAGAGGTAAGCTGTCCTTTGGCTTTGCTACAGGGATATAGGACATTTTAATATCATCATTCATCAGTTCCCAGTCACAAGACCGGCATAGTTCCACAATAAACACTTTTGTAAGCAATTTTGCATATTCTTTCCCAACACAAATCCGGCTTCCATAACCAAACGGTAGAAAGTTAAATTTTCCTGTTTCTTGCTTTCCAAGGTCAGATAATTCCTCTGTCCATCGGTCAGGGTTGAACTCGAGACCCTTTGTAAAGACTGGGGAGTTGTGATGTGTTTCACGAATCCCAAAGGACACTGTCCACCCTTCTGGTACCTGGTAGTCCTACAAGAAGACAAATGAAATTAATCTAAAGTGCAAGAAGTATTTTTATAAATAACATGACAAAGTCTTACCTCTATATACCATAGTAAATTGCAATATTTTACCATTTGTTTTTTAATGAAGTTGCCCTTAGGTTGAATAAAATTCATCCTCATGTTTAAGATCATAATGGACTGATAGTTACCCTGCATTTAGTGCTTGTACCAATAACCCTGAAGATAGTACTTGTACCGAATAAACCTGTAGACAGTACTCGTACCAATAACCCTGTAGACAGTACTTGTACAAATAACCATGTAGACAGTACTCGTACCAATACACCTGTAGACAGTACTTGTACCAATAACCCTGTAGACAGTACTTGTACCAATAAACCTGTAGACAGTACTTGTACCAATAACCATGTAGACAGTACTTGTACCAACAACCCTGTAGACAGTACTTGTACCAATAACCATGTAGACAATACTTGTACAAATAACCATGTAGACAATACTTGTATTAAAAATCCTATAGACAGTACTCGTACCAATAACCCTGTAGACAGTACTTGTACCAATAACCCTGTAGACAGTACTTGTACCAATAACCCTGTAGACAGTACTTGTACCAATAACCCTGTAGACAGTACTTGTACCAATAACCCTGTAGACAGTACTTGTACCAATAACCATGTAGACAGTACTTGTACCAACAACCCTGTAGACAATACTTGTATTAAAAATCCTGTAGACAGTACTCGTACCAATAACCCTGTAGACAGTACTTGTAACAATAACCCTGTAGACAGTACTTGTACCAATAACCCTGTAGACAGTACTTGTACCAAAAACCCTGTAGACAGTACTCGTACCAATAAACCTGTAGAAAGTACTTGTACGAATAACCCTGAAGACAGAACTCGTACCAATAACCCTGTAGACAGTACTTGTACCAATAACCCTGTAGACAGAACTCGTACCAATAACCCTGTAGACAGTACTCGTACCAATAAACCTGTAGACAGTACTTGTACCAATAACCATGTAGACAGTACTTGTACTAATAACCCTGTAGACAGTACTTGTACCAATAACCCTGTAGACAGTACTTTTCCAAATAACCCTTACAAATTATCAGACACTCAGTACTCACCCCAACTTCAAATGTTTTGATGGCCCGTCTGAAGCCAGCACCCACTGGTGGAGCTAGTCTTAGGGTTTCCTTCATCACATTATGGAGGAAAGGGAGAGAATTCAGTTTCATCAGGTTAAGATCCACTGTATCATCGTCATAGTCCAGTAAGTCATTGGCTTTGAGTTCAGCCCGAAGCCTGTGGAGGTATTCTGGGTTTTTCCCCAGATACATCAGCACTGAACAGAGGGTACTTGATGTTGTGTCATGGCCAGTGAAGAGCAGCTCATTTGCAGCCTCACAAAGCTCTTTGCGGGGGATGGTAGCACCCCCTTCCTGGGAATACAAGATGAAGTGCATTGCTGTTGTAAAATCCTGGTCGCTGCCCTCAGTCTCAATCCTCATCAGACATTTGTCGATCTCTGCTACAACCTTCTCTTTAGCTTTCAAACCCTGCAAATACAAAGTTGTTTGATACACAGTAGACTCTATGATATTCTAGATACTTCAGCTGTCGCATACAACAGGCACAGTGTGGCATTTTTAGGCACTTGAAATTTTTCCTTGCAATTTTTTTAATGATCTCTCACCTTTTGTTGTTTTTTTCGAACCTTTTGATAAGATAGGAGATTGGCCTTACCTTATAGAGACCAAACCCGGGTAGGTTTATAGGCAGGGAGAACGTGTTGTACATCATCACTTCAAACAGATCCACCAGTTCAGAGGACTTCTCATACTGGAAGCCCACCAGCACCTTGGAAGCAATCTTGAATGCCAGGGTCTTGCATTCATCAAAGGCAATGATATGTCTGCGCTCTCTCCACTCCGTCAGCCCCTGACGACATATTGTCTGGAAGCTGGGAATGTAGGACTGTAGTGCCGTCTGGGAAAATGCAGCAGCCACAAATTTCTTCCGTAACTTGTGTGTCTCTCCCGACATCATTGACAGTGCACCATTTCCTAGAATGCGTCGAGTGGCTTCAGGCCATTGTGATATTACAATTGTATTTTCTCCATTTACAATTATCTTCATGTACTCTGCCTGGCTCACGCGGATGGTTGGGCGTCCCATAAGGTGTGTCTTGTAAATTGCACCATACTTAGTTCTCCTCTCGTGATAGTACTCAGCAATCTACAACAAACATCACATATACAGTACTAGCCGTCATATCTAATCAGTTTGGATACCCAATGAAGAGGTGTACATGTTCCCGGGGTACAAGGAATTTGTATTGCCCCTGCCATAAGAAGAATTTATATTGACCCTGCCATAAGAGGAATTTGTATTGCCCCTGCCATAAGAGGAATTTGTATTGCCCCTGCCATAAGAGGAATTTGTATAGCTGATGCCATAAGAGGAATTTGTATAGCTGATGCCATAAGAGGAATTTGTATTGACCCTGCCATAAGAGGAATTTGTATTGACCCTGCCATAAGAGGAATTTGTATAGCTGATGCCATAAGAGGAATTTGTATTGCCCCTGCCATAAGAGGAATTTGTATTGCCCCTGCCATAAGAGGAATTTGTATAGACATTTCAACACAAATACGACAATCCTAGTCAAGTTATATATTCAACAATTATTCAAATTAGGAATTTTTCACATCACCAGTGTTTCTTTAATATATCTGTTAATGGTTTAACTGAGATGATTAAGAACTGAAAATCTTACTTTGAGTATGAATTGGATTGTCTCTCCAATGATAGGGTAGCCAAGTGTCCCTGGGGGCAGGGGCTTTGATGAAGCCGTGTCTGCAGGGTAAACCCTATTGATGTAGAAGTGCCACCCCCACTTGAGTAATGTAGGTAGGATCAGCAGTACCGCAAGTATTCCAACAGCAATGCTCCACACTGAAGAACAGTCAGCAAACAGGTACTGTGCAGACATTTCCATACTATAAAACAAACAAAGATAAAGATTTACCTTCATCTCTAAACAAAGTTTTCCCACGACACTCAGTGTCTCTATATCTAAAATTCCAAAACACCCGCTCTTCTCTGCATCAAAAATTCCCACAACTCTTTTCTCTTCATCTGACATTCAAACACCACTACTTCTTTACATCTGACTTTCCCACACAGCTACATATCTACATCTGACATTCACACACCACTACTTCTATACATCTGACATTCACACACCACTACTTCTCTATATCTGACATTCCTACACCACTACTTCTCTACATCTGACATTCACACACCACTACTTCTCTACATCTGACATTTACACACCACTACTTCTATACATCTGACGTTCAAACACCACTACTTTTATACATCTGACATTCCCACACCACTACTGCTATACATCTGACATTCCCACACCACTACTGCTATACATCTGACATGCACACACCACTACTTCTATACATCTGACGTTCAAACACCACTACTTTTATACATCTGACATTCCCACACCACTCCTTCCATACATCTGACATTCACACACCACTCCTTCTCTATATCTGACATTCCTACACCACTACTCCTCTACATCTGACATTCACACACCACTTCTTCTATACATCTGACATTCAAACACCACTACTTTTATACAGCTGACATTCCCACACCACTACTTCTCTATATCTTACATTCCTACACCACTACTTCTCCATATCTGACATTCCCACACCACTACTTCTCCACATCTGACATTCCCACACCACTACTTATATACATCTGACATTCACACACCACTAATTCTCTACATCTGACATTCCCACACCACTACTTATATACATCTGACATTCCCACCCCACTACTTCTATACATCTGACATTCACACACCACTAATTCTCTACATCTGACATTCCCACACCACTACTTCTCCACATCTGACATTCCCACACCACTACTTCTCCACATCTGACATTCCCACACCACTACTTCTCTATATCTGACATTCAGAAACCACTACTTCTATACATCTGACATTCCCACACCACTACTTCTCTATATCTGACATTCCTACACCACTACTTCTCCATATCTGACATTCACACACCACTACTTCTATACATCTGACATTCAAACACCACTACTTCTATACATCTGACATTCACACACCACTACTTCTATACATCTGACATTCCCACACCACTACTTCTCTACATCTGACATTCCCACACCACTACTTCTATACATCTGACATTCCCACACCACTACTTCTCTACATCTGACATTCCCACACCACTACTTCTCTACATCTGACATTCCCACACCACTACTTCTCTACATCTGACATTCCCACACCACTACTTCTCTACATCTGACATTCCCACACCACTACTTCTCTACATCTGACATTCCCACACCACTACTTCTCTACATCTGACATTCCCACACCACTACTTCTCTACATCTGACATTCCCACACCACTACTTCTCTACATCTGACATTCCCACACCACTACTTCTCTACATCTGACATTCCCACACCACTACTTCTCTACATCTGACATTCCCACACCACTACTTCTCTACATCTGACATTCCCACACCACTACTTCTCTACATCTGACATTCCCACACCACTACTTCTCTACATCTGACATTCCCACACCACTACTTCTCTACATCTGACATTCCCACACCACTACTTCTCTACATCTGACATTCCCACACCACTACTTCTCTACATCTGACATTCCCACACCACTACTTCTCTACATCTGACATTCCCACACCACTACTTCTCTACATCTGACATTCCCACACCACTACTTCTATACATCTGACATTGCTACACCACTACTTCTCCATATCTGACATTCACACACCACTACTTCTCTGATGAATACACAGTTCAGTAGGCTGTCATTCTATACGGACCTGTATATAAATACACAGCAGCGATAGTGTAACTCCCTGTATAATTATATAAATTACATGTCCTCGTATAACCTGTTTTTGTGTACTTCATATTTGTAGCGTATATTTCTCAGCTGTACATTTTTGTTAACCATGTACACGTACACTGTAACGATATATATATAATAGTACACTTTATAATATACATTTATAGATTTCTAGTAGCAGTTATCAGTACTACAATGCTACTAATACTGTGAGACTATATATAGCTATGTTCAAATGACAATGTAATATAATGTACACAATGCACAATGTACTACAATGTACAATTTAATACAGAGTACTACAATGTAGTACAATGTACAATTTAATACAGAGTACTATAATGTAGTACAATGTACAATTTAATACAGAGTACTACAATGTAGTACAATGCACATTATGAACATAGTTGTACGTGCAATCGTATACATGTAAAAGTATATCATTATTCTATGTATATCATTGGAGAAAGCAAACAGACGTTACATTTACAAAATAACACCAGCGTATACGTCTTACCTGATCGGCCCGGAGTCTGCCTAGCTTACAGTAGCCAGCTCTCCTCCCGCCCTTATATGTATCTATACACTATTACGTTATCACGTTAACGTTGTGACTGAGGTCAGTGCCCACAGTTCAGTGTGTCATCGTGTCATGACCTGTAAGAGCTCTGACTCCAGCGCACAGCAAAAAGGTAGCTTACGGTTATTGTGTCACGGCCTATATATATCTCAACCTTTTGTCTATTGGTTTATTACAACTATCAGATCGAGCTTAACGCTCATGCTGGGTCATATAGGGGAGATCTAACCACAATTCAGAGCTAAAACGGCACGCTGGGTCATTTTCAGGGCAATAATTGGCAACGTCAAGTTAAAAATATAATATTGGAGCACCTTCAGGGCACGAGGCTAACAGGAATGATTAACCTACGAAAGTAGTTCGGGGCCTCATAACACTGAGTATTCACACGTACTGTATCTCTTTTATTCTCACGAACCATAAACGCCCAATTCAAATTTAAAATTATCGTTCTTATTTTTTCTGGTCAATGTTATCCGAGATCTAAGTTAGCCAGGTGTGGTCTGTATTAATGAACCAAGTGGAAAGAACGATCTTGACCAGAATTGTATATTAGATGTTCTGGACATCAGTTTTGATATCCAGTAAAACTTAGGACGCCAGAATGATTTTTTTCCATCCATACTACAGAGGTACTAACCTATGTCACAGGCGGCGATCCCGGCCACACTGACACGGACTGTAATAGAGGAAACGAACTGGTATCGATTAATATAGAAGCGAGTTCATTTGCCTATTTAAAAGTATTTTACTGATCGCTTGCCAAAAGTACCTTTTCTGGTATAAGATTTTAGAGTTGCGGATCTACACGGGATTTGTGGGCTTCAAGAAAGCCCACTGCCAGGGAATAATATTCGATAAATTAGTATCTTCCCTTCTCGTGATGTGATAAAGGCTGCAAGCCGTGTCTTATGTATGTGATCGTGATAAAGATATAATGGTAGAGTTCTTCTGATAAATATACAGAGAAAAAATGTTAAAACGTGACCCGGATATACTCAATGTTACAGTGTGTCCCGGATGATATTAAGAAGGGTGTCTCAGATGAGATAAAGGTTACAGGGTGTCCCGGATGATATTAAGAAGGGTGTCTCAGATATGATAAAAGTTACAGGGTGCCCCGGATATGATAAAGGTTACAATGTGTCCCGGATATGATAAAGGTAACAGGGTGTCCCAGATGTGATAAAAGTTACAGGGTGTTCCGGATATGATAAAGGGTTACAGGGTGTTCCGGATATGATAAAGGTTACAGCTAG
Source organism: Mizuhopecten yessoensis (assembly GCF_002113885.1). Lineage (NCBI taxonomy): Eukaryota > Metazoa > Mollusca > Bivalvia > Pectinida > Pectinidae > Mizuhopecten > Mizuhopecten yessoensis. The sequence continues at coordinate 851,041 of NW_018404097.1, forward strand.
TCCCGGATATTATAAAGGTTACAGGCTTTACCGGATATGATAAAGGTTACAGTGTGTTCCGGATATGATAAAGGGTTACAGGGTGTTCCGGATATGATAAAGGGTTACATGGTGTCCCGGATATGATAAAGGTTACATGGTGTCCCGGATATCATAAAGGTTACAGGGTGTTCCGGATATGATAAAGGTTACAATGTGTTCCGGATATGATAAAGGTTACAATGAGTTCCGGATATGATAAAAGTTACAGGGTGTCCCGGATATGATAAAGGTTACAGGGTGTTCCGGATATGATAAAGGTTACAATGTGTTCCGGATATGATAAAGGTTACAGTGTGTTCCGGATATGATAAAGGTTACAGGGTGTCCCGGATATGATAAAGGTTACAGGGTGTTCCGGATATGATAAAGGGTTACAGGGTGTTCCGGATATGATAATGGTTACAGGGTGTTCCGGATGCGATAAAGGTTACAGGGTGTCCCGGGTATGATCAAAGTAACAGGATGTCCCGGACATAATAAAGGATACGGATGTGAAATGAGAAAGGTTACATGGTTTCCCATATGCAATTTAATATTTCCTTCCTTTCTGAGAGAAGGCTGTTTTATATTGATCTGACTTGTTTTATGTCGCGGAGGTCGTGTGTAGGACAAACTGTCTGGGTTAACAGAGATGGAGAGGGGGTTACTCAATGAAACATCGCCGATCGTCCTGGTAATGACAAATTGAAACACTCCGTGATCAGAATGAAGATCTCACAACCATACAATTGAGCCGATGTCTCGAGTGTTACTTAACTAGATTGACCACAGAACGGTCATCCCGTGAAAGTCTGTAGCTTGATTAGTTTTCGTTCGATCGGTCTCTATTTCCGAGCCGTGTTTTATCTAGACGTGTTATCATCCAGGAACAGCTATAGTACGGGGCTTCCGGTCTGTTATATTACTTGATGAGGTTCTCTGACAAAATATAATGTTGTCTCTGTCAGTGTATTTTTTAGAAGGTCAACATTATCCACGCGATTGAAGCCTTATTGCATTGTGATAAATTTCGTGGCTTTTTAAAATCCTTTAAAGGTATTCGTGCTGGGTCTGTACTTTTGAAGTCACCGAAAAATAAGGTGACCCGCTGAACTCTGGATCACCTGGATTAGTGGTTGGTACTATCTCGGCTGCTATACATAGTAGTACTATCGTGTTTACTTACTTACTTGTCCTTGTTGTCACAGTACATTTATACAACAATGTAAGTTCCCCTCAGCTGGGGTCAAACTCAGGACAAACAGCTTATTGATGTGTATCAGTACAAACAAGGTCAAAATGACTACTATTTTACACAGGGAAATGAGAAATTTGTTACAGCTATATTTGGCCCTAAACTGAGTTGTTCAGAGTAGTTTTACACGCTTTAGAGTGCTAGATAAATTTGAGTACAGAGTACAAAATACCATCATTGGGGTGGCATTTCCCCCCAAAAAATATCTAAACCCCTAATCGTGTAGAGGACTCTGAACACCTCAGTTTAGGGCAAAATATAGATGTAACAAATTATCATGTCCCTGTGCTATTAGATGACTACGGCCGTTCGACTACGGTAAGAGTTATAATTCTCGGTCTGTTTCAGTTCAAAAGTGGCTTTAGCTTTAATGGGGCGAGGTCCAATGACTTTGAACTGTCAATATCTAAAGTTACTACGGTCAACCTTTAAGACGTTAAAATAACATGATCGTTCTACTTAATTAGGTGAAAGTCAAAGAAACAAAAGCTATATATAATGAACCTGGAACAGGGGGATTCCTGTCTGTCATAAATTTGGTTTCTGGTCAACAAAGCTGAAGTAATAAATTATTGAAGTAAAATTTTAAACTTCAATTTTTCTCAAGAACAACATACCAAATAAATAGCCAAGAAACGTTTGGAAACAGGGTTTTCTGATAACACGCCTGGGGCTAAAAGAATTAAAGGTCAAGAAGGAAGTCAAACCAAGCACGTGTCAAACCAAGTTCGGTCAAGGACTGTACAGACCCCAAGAGTACCACTTCTTTGGTCCCGAAAATGTAATATATGTTTTTTTTTATTGAAATTACAAGGGTCTGAGGTATTTTTTTGAGGGGCGATATCAAAGGTAGGAATGCAAATAAAGTAAAGAAACTGGATCCAGCACTACTGCATACTGTACATTTAAACACGTTTATTGTATGACATAGGGAAAAGGACTGGAATGGATCACATGGACAATTACTACAACAGCGACAATAACTAGTTTGTTATAGACAAGAGACAAGTACTCATATACTATGGATCACATGGACAACTGTTACCAAAGGGGCGATAATCCAGGGGCAATAACTAGTAGGTTATGAACCAAAGACAATAAGGGCCACAGACACAAGAATTGATACGGTATGGACCAACAGGACAAGAACTGGTACGGTACGAACTACGTACCTTTTGGACCAAGCATCGAATATATATATATAAATTAAAAAAATAATATGCTCTATTCCATCCGAGTGCGATATTGATACCGATAAGTCTATCTCTGATATCGCTGCACAGATTCTTAAACACACAACACACATTTTCATACCCGTTTGATAAAACGGACCTTGATAAAATCAATGAGTTTTATCAGAAACGTATGTATATCCTTTCCCCGAGACAATACAGATAATTATATATAAGCTAGCTGGTGGTTAATTGACACGAAAGTGTTTTTTTAAATTGTCGAAAATATCACAGCATGCGTTAATGGATTAGCTATGTTACGTATAGCTAGGTTCCCACACCACATAAAGCTTGTTTATGTGATTCCAGTCGTCTGTTTATCACATACACGACTTGTCATAATAACATAGGTATTAGGCCTATACTCATTTACCTAGCAACGACATGGAGACCTGTCGGTGCAATTTACGTGGTGCTCTCCATACCTGATTAACGTTTCATTTACGACAAAAAAGATACAGTATATATATTCGCTCGAAATATAGACATATGTAACAGGAAAAATGTGTATTGAATGGCATACGTACGTCAAATTCTCTCAGTGGAAGGGGTGCAAGAAGGTGGTGCACTTTTAGTGCACAAAAGGTGCATCGTCGGTTACACATTTATTGAAAGTATAACTTGTCATGCGTGACGTAAATTATATATGTGTACAGTGTGATTAAAATGGAATTGGAATATATACATGTACATGTATGTAAAGTATTAGTCTATCTTACCTGTGTTGGCGTTACACTAGGATGTGATGTTACATCTCACCTGGCGCTCTATCACCTGTTCTACTCCAGTAGTAGGTGTATGTATAGTAACAAGTCCAGCTTGACCAGATCATGACACCCACCCCCCCATTCATACATTTTGTCAACAGGCATTTAACACGTTACGGTATTTTAGCGTTGGTAAACAGCCACGGGTTGTAACAGCTTACTCTACTTTTTAGTCCCAGTTTCATTTCATTTTACCACGCTCACTGGGTACGAGGTAAGCAACAAGAGTTCTTGGAAAGTATAATCTGTCGCCTTTCAAAAGTGCAGCTTAGCAGTTAGGGGTAAGTTAGGAGAAAATATGGAATTGTGGAGAGAAAGACAACAGGCAAGTATGGGGTGGCGTTAGGCACTATATAACAATAGATGAACAGTTTGGTTTTATATTTCTACTATTCTGTACTTTAAAATGCACTTGAATTCGAACGCATTCATTTCCATTATCAAAGTGACAAAAACTTTCTGTAAAACAAAAAATTTATCAAACAATTCGCAAGACTGCCATTGGAAACAAAACAAATGCAAGTTTGGCATTTGGTTTGGTTTAGAGCAGATCTGTTCTTCTTATCGCAGATCAAGGTCGTGGTCCAGCTCATCGAATCCTTCACATCACTCTGAAATATCTCGTCCCTGTTTCTGTCGACATTAACTTTCTTCCAATGACCATCTGGTCTTCGTTCGTTCCACCGCCGCTTTGCAATCGTCTTGACCTTGTTGGTGTAACTTACAATGGCCAGCCCTACACACACGCAGAACAAGAACAAAATAATACACCAACAAGTAGCAATACACACAAACAATATCATACCCGCAGACACCAGAACACGTGAATGACACGACATTAGTTACAAACATATCTACACATCCAAAGGCACATACAGACACTCATTCTTTCCATACGCATGAAATCAGTGGAACCTCCTACCCAAAACAATCATCCAATCAGAAACACTAGAAGAATTCAGGACAAGCACCACATATAACATAATCGAACAAATACAAAATCTACAACACAACTAATACAAACTGCTTTTAACCTGTTTTTTTTTATCCTATAGCCTATACAAAAAACGCTATATAACAACGCAATACAGCACAAGACCAACAAAAATCCGTAATCGTCAGTATTGACGGAGGATTGTACTTAGATGAAGAACTACATAACTACATATGCGACCTCCGAACCTCCTGTCTTAAAGACACAAAGTGCTGTACAATGATCGTCTGTGAGAACCAATCAGTCCTCCAACTCGTTGGTAAAGTGATCCGTGAACGTGAAGAACAGAGAGCGAAGCGACAGTCTGGCATGTCAGGTTGAACATGTTCCAGTGATGTCTATGTACAGGTTTCTAAAGGACAATTCTTGTGTCGCTGCTATCGACAGCCGTTCGTGGTGTATAGATCCTCCCAGACGCCATATGATTTTATCTTTGTTGAACATCTTGCTCTGCTTTGACCCATCTACCAAATAATATAGTTTAGCTCACCAGACCAGAGGGGCCAAGTGAATTTATGCAATGGCTCAGCGGCTGTCATCCGTCAGTAAGTCAATCCATCTATCCGTAAGTCCACCCATCTATCCGTTACAGGGGTAACAAGTGTTACAATTTCCAACGGCTTCTTCTCAATAACCAGAAAGCTCAGAGTGATTGTATTTTGTCATTAATAGACAAGGATGAAGGTCTACCAAGTTTGTTCGAATAAATACCATAGACCCACTTTCAAGGCCACAGGGGTCAAATGTGTTAAAACCTTTAAACGACTTCTTCTCAAAACCTAAAGACCCAGGTTGATTATTGAGTAGCATAAGATAAGGGGAACACAATCTGTTCAAATGAATGACTTGGACCCTCTCTCAAGGTCACAGGGGTTTGATATGTTAAAATATTTAAACAACTTCTTCTCAATAACCAAATGGTCCATGGTGGCAATATTTAACAAGTTGCATACGGGGATGACATTTTTCAAACGAATGACCTTGACAAACTATCAAGGTTACAGGGGTCAAATGAGTTATAATATTTGAAATAAAATAAAAAAATTCTTTTAAATAACCAAAATGCCTCATTTGATGAAAGTTGGCAATTAAGTTGCATGCCGGAAGGAAGGGCTATTAATGTGTTCAAATGAATTACCTTGACACACTGTCAATGACATAGGGGTCAAATGGGGTAAAACATTAAAGGCCCAGTTGGATGACATTTGGCCAATGGAACACTTAGATAAAGGGCTACCAAGTTTGTTCCAATCAATAAACTTGACCCTCTTTCAAGCTAACAGAAGCAAATTATGTAGAATGTTTAAACGATTTCTTCTCAATTACAAAACGCCAGGGATAATGAACTTTCGTCAGCAGCATATTTTGAGGAAGCGCTACTAAGTCAATTCAAATGATTCATTTGCTCAACTGTCAAAGTCACAGTGGTCAAAGTAATGTCGTTAACCATGTCCAACTGTCACAGGTGTCAAATATGTTAAGTTATGTATAACCAGTAGTCTGCAGGTCTATCAAGTTGGCTCCTGATCAACTTTCAAGTATTTGCTGACTAGTGGTAATCCCCAAAACTCTTAACATGAACGGACAATCGCAAGCTTAAGAGAATAGGCTGAACGATGAATGTAAAGTGCACGCAGTGTCTTAACGATTTCCACCAGGTGACAGTGGTATTGTCCTCGTGTGTATTAACGTTAACCGTTTACAGTGCGTGCTACTGTATGAATAAATCCCGTTACATAACCTATAGACCGTATTGCCAATTAAACACTTGTCTGTAGAGGATTGAACTGTTGACCGAGGTAGGAATGTCAACTGCGGGTCAGCACCAACCAAACTTTACCCGATAAGGTCACTCGACCCGGGTAAGGTCACTCGACTCGGGCTGACTGAAATTAAACTCCTCGTATGTACAACGTAAGGTCTTATGAAACAGCACAGTACTATCAATACAAATAGATAATAAGTACAGCTATACCTTTGACATTTGTTGACTATCATGGTCATATAAGTGTATAATCTCCTCCACATGGGAGTTCAATGATAGATATATATAGCATCCCTAAACTTTATTGTGTTATTACGTCACCGTAAGGGTCATAAACCTGCAGCAGAAGTATAAGTCCACAGTGCAATATAACACCCCCTTGCCGGGCGCAAGAGGTGAACATTGTGACAATCTACGAAATGTTATAATGCACTGTAAATGTGCATGGCATTATGATAAATAAAATAACTTATTTGTGTTTTACTCTAAAAGTTGAGACCACGAGATAAAACTGAAGGTCAACTACTGTAGATAGACAGATTACAAAATCTATCAGTACATGTAGCCGTGTGGGAGTTAGAATTTGGGTTTATCCAATTGTAAACGATTATTAGCTCACCTGGTCCGAAGGATCATAGTGAGCTTATGCCATTGCGCAGCGTCCGTCGTCCGTCGTTCTTCATCTGTCAACTTTTTCTTTAAAACATATCTCCTCCTAAACGCCAAAGAGGATTTCCACCAAACTTGGACTGAAGCACCAGTAGGGACAGGCAATCATTTCTAAATTAATGAGGTTGGTTCGACCCCTGAGTCCAGTGGGGTCGGGGGCCTTGAAGGGGAATTAAGCTAAATTTGCTTTAAAACGCATCTCCTCCCAAACACCAGAGAGGACTACAACCAAATTAAGTCTGAAGCATCAGTAAGGGAGTACAATCATTTTTTAAATAAATGAGGTTGGTTCAACCCCCGAGGCCAGGGGGGCGGGGAACGTACCTACATTTGCTTTAAAACGCATCTCCTAAACCCCAGAGGTTTTAACAAATGTTGCTCTGAAACTTCATTGAGGGAGTGCAATCATTTCCTGAATAAATGAGGTTGGTTCAACCCCTGAGGCCAGGGGGCGGGGCCTGAAGGGAAATTTGGCTAAATTTGCTTTAACACGCCGCATCTCCTCCCAAACACCAGGGGGGCTTCAACCAAATTTACTCTGAAGCATCAGTAAGGGAGTGCAATCATTTCTTAAATAAATGAGGTTGGTTCAACCCCCGAGGCCAGGGGGGCGGGGAACGTACCTAAATTTGCTTTAAAACGCATCTCTTAAACCCCAGAGAAGGTTTTAACAAATGTTGCTCTGAAACTTCATTGGGAGAGGGCAATCATTTCCTGAATAAATGAGGTTGGTTCAGCCCCTAAGGCCAGGGTGGTGGGGAATTTAGCTAAATTTGCTTTAACGTGCATCTCCTCCCAAACACCAGAGAGGACTTCAACCAAATTAAGTCTGAAGCATCAGTAAGGGAGGGCAATCATTTCCTAAATAAATGAGGTTGGTTCAACCCCTGAGGCCAGGGGGCGGGGCCTGAAGGGAAATTTGGCTAAATTTGCTTTAACACGCCGCATCTCCTCCCAAACACCAGGGGGGCTTCAACCAAATTTACTCTGAAGCATCAGTAAGGGAGTGCAATCATTTCTTAAATAAATGAGGTTGGTTCAACACATGAGGCGAGGGGGCGGGGCCTGAAGGGGAATTAAGCTAAATTTGCTTTAAAACGCATCTCCTCCCAAACACCAGAGAGGACTACAACCAAATTAAGTCTGAAGCATCAGTAAGGGAGGGCAATCATTTCCTAAATAAATGAGGTTGGTTCAACCCCTGAGGCCAGGGGGAGGGGGCTGAAGGGAAATTTGGCTAAATTTGCTTTAACACGCCGCATCTCCTCCCAAACACCAGGGGGGCTTCAACCAAATTTACTCTGAAGCATCAGTAAGGGAGTGCAATCATTTCTTAAATAAATGAGATTGGTTCAACACCTGAGGCCAGGGGGCGGGGCCTGAAGGGGAATTAAGCTAAATTTGCTTTAAAACGCATCTCCTCCCAAACACCAGAGAGGACTACAACCAAATTAAGTCTGAAGCATCAGTAAGGGAGGGCAATCATTTCTTAAATAGATGAGGTTGGTTCAACCCCTGAGGTCAGGGGGCAGGCCCTGAAGGAGAATGTACCTAAATTTGCTTTAAAACGCATCTCCTAAACCCCAGAGAAGGTTTTAACAAATGTTGCTCTGAAACTTCATTGGGAGAGGGCAATCATTTCCTGAACAAGAGGTCCATTGGACCTGTATCGCTCACCTGGTTTTATATTTAAGTCATTACAACTGAATGCATTAGTACATCTTGATTTATTTAAGAAATGATTGCACTCCCTTACTGATGCTTCAGAGTAAATTTGGTTGAAGTCCTCTCTGGTAATTGAACTTATAGATGAATTCAGTCTAGTAGATATTTTTAGAGAGCAACATCCAGATTATAAGAGATATACATGGAGGAGAAATAATCCTATTAAACAGGCACGTTTAGATTTTTTTCTGGTATCAGAAAATATGTTAAGTAATATACAGAACTCTAGTATTGAAACTGGTTACAGATCTGATCATTCTATACCTACTATTACAATAAAATTTAATGAATTTAAGAGAGGAAGAGGACTTTGGAAATTCAATAATTCTTTATTACATGATGAGCAGTATGCCCTTTTAATATATAACCCACATTTTATTAATAATATATCAGATGAGGATATCCAGTTCCAAATCAACGACCAACTTTTCTTAGAGACCTTACTATTTGAAATACGCGGTAAAACTATTTCATATGCATCATATAAAAAAAAATGCAGAACATACAGGAAAATACTCTTATAGAATCTATTAACAGTTTAGAAAATATGGATAATGTCAATCTGGATCAAGTAGGTGAAAAAAAGAAGGAATTGGAAAAAATCAGACAAATTAAAATGAGGGGTAGCATTATAAGGTCCAAGGCAAAATGGGTGGAAGAGGGAGAGAAGCCAACAAACTATTTTTTTAATCTTGAAAATAGACATTTTACCTCAAAAATTATCCCGATGATAGAAAAAGAAAATGGTGATGTTATAAGAAAACAAGAAGATATTTTAAATGAAGTTAAATTATTTTATGAAC
>NW_018404097.1:863698-906072 GCF_002113885.1 Mizuhopecten yessoensis
AAATGATTGCACTCCCTTACTGATGCTTCAGACTTAATTTGGTTGAAATCCTATCTTGTGTTTAGGAGGAGATGCATTTTAAAGCAAATTTAGGTAAGTTCCCCTTCAGGCCCCCGACCCCACTGGACTCAGGGGTCACACCAACCTCATTTATTTAAGAAATGATTGCACTCCCTTACTGATGTTTCAGAGTAAATTTGGTTGAAGCCCCCCTGGTGTTTGGGAGGAGATGCATGTTAAAGCAAATTTAGCTAAATTCCCCACCACCCTGGCCTTAGGGGTTGAACCAACCTCATTTAGTCAGGAAATGATTGCCCTCCCCCAATGAAGTTTCAGAGCAACATTTGTTAAAACCTTCTCTGGGGTTTAGGAGATGCGTTTTAAAGCAAATTTAGGTACGTTCCCCGCCCCCCTGGCCTCGGGGGTTGAACCAACCTCATTTATTTAAGAAATGATTGCGCTCCCTTACTGATGCTTCAGACTTAATTTGGTTGAAATCCTATCTTGTGTTTAGGAGGAGATGCGTTTTAAAAGCAAATTTAGGTAAGTTCCCCTTCAGGCCCCCGACCCCACTGGACTCAGGTGTCAAACCAACCAACGCGAGCTACATCATATCCCTCTACGTCTGCTGTCGTGCTCTAACAATTTTACTTTTTTGACTTCTTCTTCAGAACCGCCGAAATGATTGACTTCAAACGTGGTACAAATGTTCTTCGTGAAGTACCCAACAAGTATTTTAACTTTTCTTGCAGATCTGAAAATAAACGAAGGTGACCGCCTTTGCGTCTGGTTGGTAATTTTTACTTCCCAAGAACGTCTGAAAGCGATTGACTTCTAACGTGAAACAAAAGTTCCTATGATGTCCAGACTAAGTGTTCTTATATTTTTTTTTGTGCTGATCCAAATTCCAAGATGGCCACCCTACCGTGTTATTGGCCGAGGCACTTTTTAATTCTTCTCAAGAATGGCTGCACTAATAGACTCGTTATTATTATAGGGGTACTATCCTGGTCTGGCCGCGCTAAAGATTGTCTTCTTTCAATTTTAATTTATGATTTTTTTCACAAAATTATCGCAAGGTATGGCTTTCTTTTCAGAAATGAGTAATCAAAGCTACAGTCATGTCGGAATTTATACTAGTTATAGTTTATAGCAGTGGTACGAGGATCCCTAAAGTAAATAGTCTGATATAATATGCTGAATTAACCCTGTCACTCCTATGCAACTTCAGTAGACTCTCCGATGCATTGATCTGGGTGAGTCCATTTTGGTGAACAGTGGTGAAAGATCTAAGAAGACCTAGGCAGTGCAATGATTTAAGAGGATGAAATGATGAAAAAACTGGTAAGTATGTATGTTATTTATTTATAACATGCAGACAGAATTCAAAGCATTCTATTAACATGAACAATGTTCCTTTAATTTGTTCAGATTCAGTTACTGTAGAATCTCATCATTACACAATTAATTGTCTTGTGAAAATTTACAAATTTCCATTGATTTCTGAAACATTCTTTGTCATTGTAGGAATAAAATTGCGGGAAATTAATCATCTCCCAAAGAGAAATTTGTACATATTTTTTGAAGTCTGAATACTTAATGTGGTGTATGTACTTTTGTAAATATTTTAATCGAATATCTGCTAAAGCAATTTCTTCACAGAAGCAACAAATATAGAGCAGTATGACTGTAAACATCTAACAACACAGAACTACACTACCGCAACATGTTCTGATAAACGGACGATGGTCGGGAAATTTCTACCCAATAACTGCTACATCTGCTATGTGTTAATAAGGGTTAATTACTGTCATAGCTCTTAATCACACTTTTGATATAAAACACTTTATACATGTTAAAATGTAGCACATGAATTACAGATAATACAATGAAACAAGGATAAGAAAAGTCCATAAATTTAAATCAAATTAAACCATAAATTAAAACAAAAATCTCAGTTTACAATTTTTAACATGTTGAAAATTATTATGGTTTGATAGGAAAAAAAGGAAAGAAAAAAATACGGAATAGATTTCAAAATTGTTTATGCCCCAATTGATTTTTCCTTTAAAAATCAAAATGTAAACTGAATTATAAGTGTTTTCCTGTCCATTTAATCACAACCCCTAACAAACACTACACATAAACATTTACTCTACAGTGTAATAGTAGATCAGACTATTAAAAGTGGCAACATATGATAACAACAACACTGGAACCGGTCTAGATTAAGGAGCTGACCTACCACCTTAGGCTGAAAATATGACACCATAATAGAAAGGTGCTAAAATGCTGTTTTGACGATTGGTCAGTTGTTCCGCGGTTGTAAAAAAATGTAAATCCCTTGAAAATTGATAAATTGTTTCTGGAGGAATTTGTTCCTAACATTAAAATTTCATTTTTTTTTAAAAAACCTCTTCAGATGGTATTATATGTCAATGAAACAAATGGTCAAAAATATATTTCAGCTTAATAACAAGAACAGAAATTAACATATTAATGTTGATCAATTCCATTACAGTTAGCAATATTGATTCTGAAAAAAATAAGCAAATACTCAAAACTTTAATCATTGAAATGTAACATGGGATTTTTTTCAATATGGTTTTGTTTTCACAATCTTCTAAAAATCACTTCCACATTATAAAAGCACATGAATGTTTATTACAAAGAATATCATATGTTTGAGGACCAATGAACAAATGTATTAGCTATCGTTCACAACACTTGAAATTAAAATGATCACTGTACCGATTCATCATCAGGAAAACTGGTCTAGAAGATGATCTTCTACGGTCACTTTAAAAATGGTCAGCATACACAGGGCTCTACTTACGCAGGTAATAGCTAACAAACACACATGTTGGGATATATGGCTACCTAAAATGATATATGTCTGTAATGGTTCTACGTTAAGTTTCATCCTCATTGTTGAGAATCACAGAATATTTACATCAGCAGTTCTTGGTCGACTCAACAATTACGGTCGGATGGTTTCTGGTAGGTGAGGCTTAAATGTTCAAATATTTCCTCTTCATTAGCTGCTGGTAGCTTTTTATTCTGCAATGGTAAATTTAGAAATGTAAGAACATGTTTGAAAAGAATTGATACTTGTGGTACTTAAATGTGTGACTCTAAAATTCAATTTAGAGGTCTTAAATAGGCTCTGAATTGTTACAGTTGCCAAGAGTCAAACCACAAGTGCTCCTTAAGCTTCCATCACACTGACGAAGACTCCAGGCTTCACAGACAAAAGTATCAGAAGTTGTTACAAACCTTATATTCCACTTTCTATTTCAGTACAATTAATTGATAACATAATATCAAAATACACCAAAAATGTACCATCTCACTTCATTACTGTATTCCAGGACATTTTCGCCTTCGACTGCAAGATCCATTTTCGCCCAATGTCAAATTTGCCCTTCACTTTTAGTGTTTTATGTGTGCATCATGTTGTGTACGAATGTTCACTATAATGATTAATTTGCCCTTTTAACAGCGGGCAAAAAGGGGAGAAAATTGAACTGCAGCAAAATGCTTTTGTTCATTTCTTAATATTTTATGATAAGTCACAATATCTTAGTGTGAAAATGGAAAAGTGCTCAGTGTGTTGTTCTGTCGAGTAATATATAAAACAGGAAATACAAGATCCCATAGCTCTTAACATGACCCCGTCCCTGTTTAAATCTTTTAAAACCAGACCCATGTAACCCATACAAAATGTTGTGTTACCCTTAACATGTGTTACCCTTAACAAGATCCCTTAAAGTTAATTTGTTACCAGACCTAGCATAGCCCAAGAAATAACCTGACACACCGAGTTTAAGCAGCACAAACCTGTTCAAAGTTCCATAGTCCATGACTGGTTAGCTTTTGGTTGAGTGACTTTTGTGAATACAATCTGATGTCACGATTAAACTGTTTACTGCCAGTCCAACCTAGCAGGGCGTAGTAATACATGCTGTAGGGGGCAATGACAAGGTCAACTCTGCGAGCAGTCCAGGTACGTGGCACACTTGCCAAGGACATAGCACTCGGCTCGCCGTCACACATCCTCTGCTTCTTGCTGTGTGGCTCGTAGTCATCAACCGTACAGTTTTCAACCCCGCGGACTGGGGCATTATTGGACATCAGAAAACGGTATTCACTGGGGTCAATCTTTTCATGACAGAACCGCTTGGGAAGCTTCATAAGTCCAATCCACTTTTCATAATGATCCATGTGTCCCTTTGTGTTGTAATCACGCGACAAAACTCTGTCGCCGTATGAACTTTTCTCCAGCTTACCACACAGAATCAGTGACCTCTGTTCCAGCTGGGTTAGTAACTTAGGTAGAAAGTTGACCTCCTTGCCTTCCTCTGGGTGACTGAACAGCAAGTCTACGTCGTGACCATTTGTTTTACCTCTGAAACAACATAGTGGTCATGTGTATGTGAACTGGAAATCAACAAAATTTTGATTGTGAACACGATTTTAAAGAAACTGATTGCAGAGTCTTGAAAATCTGCAGATTATCATGCATGACATTTATGGCCACCTGCTTTCACAAATGGAATTAGACTTAACAGCCTACTAAAATTAGCCATTTATCTTTCAGAGTTATTTTTACCTGCGGAATCCACCGGTCAGTGTCACAATAACACCAGGTAGAATCCTCTCTGCCTCTGCCCTGATCACAGCGGTCAAGTTCTCTGCCTCTATCAGTTGAACAAGGTCACTCAGATCATCATGAAAGGCCAATCCTGGACAATGGTTAAGCAAGATAATAAATACTCAAAAAATGTTTTTTTCTATTATTTAGTAATTTCTTAATGAAGTTAGGAAATATTTCAATATTATTGAGGACTTTTTATAATTCCACTACATGCATTGACCATTGTTTTACAGCAAGAATGACATCACAGCTAAATAACAACTATGAAAATGAGATTTTGACATTTCTGCAAAAATTTGCCAATACCTGAAACGACATTTGCTGAATCTTTCTTTAAAAATACTTTCTGCTGTCGCTACGGTCAAAACCGATATAACTGTCCATCAAAGGATCTCATTCATTAATTCATGATGACCAAAGCTTTACAGCAAAATCGATAGTGAAACACTGTCCATTTGTACAAAAGGCAAGGGTTATCGTTGATAATTCAATATAGCTATATGTGTCTTACAAAAGGTAATGGAATTTATTTCACAGTAATAACCAAGGCTCGTTTTGTAACCATTTTTGGAAAGTCTACCCCTAAATTGTCTGTTCCTGTGACATTGACATACTGTATGACATAAAATGTTTGTGTGTACTTTCTTTCGTGGTTTGGAGCTTTCAAGTTATTTCGTGGGTACAAACTTTCGTGGTGAGCCCGTACGTAGTGTTTTAATTTTTGTTGTTACCCACGTACAAGGAAATATATCTACCTTTCCGAGAATCATTGGTCTAACACCGTACCACATTTGCGGTATGTTTTAAAATGACAAAGAGTAACACTCATCATCATACTTCTCTGTTCATATCAAGCAATTAAAATAATTCTCACAGAGGTAAAGTGAATATAACTATGGTGGGAGTACTAGTGTTGACATCATGCTAAGAAAAACACTGACCTGATCTCGCGACGCCCTTTAGGCCTACCGTTTCACTTGATTGATCACATACTTAATTTATCAATAATAAACTATATTTGTACAATAGATTGATAACACTGGTCAATTTCAGTAAAAACATACCTTTATTTTAAATGAATTGTTCAAGTACATGTATCTTAAATTATCCCTCCATGAATCACTGTGTCAATATCACACAAAGTGTGAAATCGGTATATAAACTAGAATAGGAACACGGTCTGATGGAATCCGGAATTTTAAAGCCGTGAAAATGCGTATATTTTAGAACTACAATTATTTCAAGTTCATATAAATTTCACATTTACGTTGTGTACATTCTTTCAAGTAGTTGAAATATTCGTTGTATCTATATTCATGATTCCATAGCAACCACAAAAACAACGAAAGTTTGTACACAATGAACATTTCATGTTATACAGTATGTGTACATGTATTTATCCCTTTGGTCTATAAACTAACTGTGATCGATTGATTGATTGGTTTGATGTCCGCTTCACTACCGGTAGTTTCTTATTGTGACCTTCGACACCTATTTGATACTAACCCCACTGGACCATCCAGTTCTTGCGTTCACACTTGACAAGGGCCTCAGCAACAGTGTTCACACCCTGCTCCACCCAGATCTTTGCTGTGGCTGGCCCCACCCCAAATATTGTGGAGAAAAGCTACAAGGAACAACACAGAGCCATATTCACAAAGAAGTTAGTGGTTTTTGATTTCAATTCAAAGTTCTAAGTGCAAGTACAACGATTGGATATTCGAGTCTGTAGAATTGCACAAAGTTAAATTAAATAAACATTTTTGGATTAGCATTTTTCCAAAGCTGTAACCAATAGATACCAGGTATTTGCCTGTAGAATTGTAACAAAATCCCTACTACAATTAACCATTTCAATATGGTCAAGTACAAGGGTTAAATCTGTACATGTACAACAAAACTTCCACGGAAGTCAAGTGGAGATGTTGACTGTAGTCTAGGTGCACGGTAGCTTATTGTATTTGATCTATGATGAAAGAATGAAAGAATGAAATGCAATATTTACTGTTGTATAACTTTTCAGATTGAAGAAGTCGCGTTTCGTTCAAACATCGAACTTGAATGAGGAACTTGTGTTGTAAATTTACACCAAAAACGTTTCTTCTCATTTCTTCAAAAAATATCATTTAGAATCATATTTGTACACAGTCATAATCAGTAAAATAAATGTCATTCTTTAATCGCACAATATATTTTGGGCAGCAGATTTGTTTTCTTCATAAATACACAAACCAATTTTTAGATAGTCATTCCTATACACATGTATTCAGAACTTTTCTATTTAGAGAAATAAGAATTATATTATTTATCAAAATGTAGTTCCTTGAGAATAAAAATGACATGTACTATATAAAAAGATCTACCTTGACTTTCTGAAACCATGCATCCTTTAATGTTTCTTCTACCTCTGTAGCGAACCCCTCTCCGAGAATCTCCTGCAATCAAACAAACACTCATCATGAGATGGCATCTACAATTTTTAACAGTTTTAAAGAATAAATACTTTCAAAGTGTGATAAAAAGAATCACTGAAAAAAAGTTAGCAGTAGCTCCCTTTGTACTTCTAGCAGATATAGCATCAGCTTTTAAAAGGTAACACCCCTGACCTCACTTTTCCCAATGAGAATATTTCTGGTAAAACTTCCCTTGTCTCACCCTATACCAGACAACTGTCCAATCTACACATATCTAAGGAACAACTATCCCATCTTCACTTATCTCAGGTACAACTATCCCATCTTCACATATCTCAGGTACAACTATCCCATCTACACATATCTCAGGTACAACTATCCCATCTTCACATTTCCCAGGTACAACTATCCCATCTTCACATATCCCAGGTACAACTACTCCATCTACACATATCCGAGGTACAACTACTCCATCTACACATATCTCAGGTACAACTATCTCATCTACACATTCCCCAGGTACAACTATTCCATCTACACATGTCCCAGGTACAACTATCCCATCTTCACATATCTCAGGTACAACCATCCCATATACACATATCTCAGGTACAACTTTCCCATCTACACATACCCCATGTACAACTCTTCCATCTACACATATCCCAGGTACAACTATTCCATCTTCACATATCTCAGGTACAACCATCCCATATACACATACCACATGTACAACTCTTCCATCTACACATATCTCAGGTACAACTATCCCATTTACACATATCTCAGGTACAACTATTCCATCTACACATATCTCAGGCACAACTATTCCATCTACACATATCTCAGGTACAACTTTCCCATCGACACATACCCCATGTACAACTCTTCCATCTACACATATCTCAGGTACAACTATCCCATTTACACATATCTCATGTACAACTACTCCATCTACACATATCTCAGGTACAACAATTCCATCTACACATATCTCAGTTACAACTATTCCATCTACACATATCTCAGGTACAACTACTCCATCTACACATATCTCAGGTAAAACTATCCCATCTACACATATCTCAGGTACAACTATCTCATCTACACATTCCCAAGGTACAACTATTCTATCTACACATATCCCAGGTACAACTATCCCATCTTCACATATCTTAGGTACAACTATCTCATCTACACATTCCCCATGTACAACTATCCCATCTACACATATCTCAGGTACAATTATCCCATTTACACATATCTCAGGTACAACTACTCCATCTACACATATCTCAGGTACAACTATCCCATCTACACATATCTCAGGTACAACTATCTCATCTACACATTCCCAAGGTACAACTATTCTATCTACACATATCCCAGGTACAACTATCCCATCTTCACATATCTTAGGTACAACTATCTCATCTACACATTCCCCATGTACAACTATCCCATCTACACATATCTCAGGTACAATTATCCCATTTACACATATCTCAGGTACAACTACTCCATCTACACATATCTCAGGTACAACTATCTCATCTACACATTCCCCAGGTACAACTATTCCATCTACACATATCTCAGGTACAACTACTCCATCTACACATATTTCAGGTACAACTATCCCATCTTCACATATCTCAGGTACAACCATCCCATATACACATATCTCAGGTACAACTTTCCCATCTACACATACCCCATGTACAACTCTTCCATCTACACATATCCCAGGTACAACTATTCCATCTTCACATATCTCAGGTACAACCATCCCATATACACATACCACATGTACAACTCTTCCATCTACACATATCTCAGGTACAACTATCCCATTTACACATATCTCAGGTACAACTATTCCATCTACACATATCTCAGGCACAACTATTCCATCTACACATATCTCAGGTACAACTATCTAATCGACACATATCTCAGGTACAACTTTCCCATCGACACATACCCCATGTACAACTCTTCCATCTACACATATCTCATGTACAACTACTCCATCTACACATATCTCAGGTACAACAATTCCATCTACACACATCTCAGGTACAACTACTCCATCTACACATATCTCAGGTACAACTATCCCATCTACACATTCCCCAGGTACAACAATTCCATCTACACATGTCCCAGGTACAACTATCCCATCTTCACATATCTCAGGTACAACCATCCCATATACACATATCTCAGGTACAACTTTCCCATCTACACATACCCCATGTACAACTCTTCCATCTACACATATCTCGGGTACAACTATCCCATTTACACATATCTCATGTACAACTATCTATTCGACACATATCTCAGGTACAACTATCTCATCTACACATTCCCCAGGTACAACAATTCCATCTACACATGTCCCAGGTACAACTATCCCATCTTCACATATCTCAGGTACAACCATCCCATATACACATATCTCAGGTACAACTTTCCCATCTACACATACCCCATGTACAACTCTTCCATCTACACATATCTCNCTACACATATCTCAGGTACAACTACTCCATCTACACATATCTCAGGTACAACTACTCCATCTACACATATCTCAGGTACAACCACTCCATCTACACATATCTCAGGTACAACTACTCCATCTACACACATATCTCAGGTACAACTACCCCTACAACAATGATAACCCCGTTTTATTTTACAATCCTTCAAAGTTAAATATGACATATTCCCCAAAGAAATTATTAAAATACCTGTGATAAAAGCTGATTGATATCTCCTTTTTTACCTTGATGACTTGTCTGCTGTGGCCCCCAATGTCCTTCTGTCCTTTCACCTGTTTAACGTTTGTGATCATGAACGGCAGTGACTTCAGCACACATGAAGCTCTGCGGAAAGCCAGGGAGCGCAAGTGATCCTGGCCACTGTCAATGAACTCTGCCTTCAACTGTAGCACCTCCAGGGCAGTCTGTTACGGGGAGAGAAAGGTAGGCAAATACAGGGGAATGAAATTTAAACGTAGACAAACACAGGGGGAAAATAAAAGGGACACAAAGAGTGTAAAAGATATTAAAGGTAGGCAAATACATGAGAAAGAAATTTAAACGTAAGCAAATATAGGGGACACAAATTTAAAAGTAGGTCAAAAAATATATGGGACAAAAAATACAGTCAAATACTACATTTCATCACAAAGAAAGGAATATTGGCAAATATTACATTCTGTCAAAGGTAAGAGAAAGGAAGGGAAAATATTACATTGTATCGCCTGAAGGTGTATTTTTTGTTCTTTGAAATGTTAAATTAAGGTAAACAGATCCATTATTTTATCAATTTTACTCAGACCTCCAAATAGTCAAAAAAATATTACCTGGTCAGAAATAAGTTCTTCTCAGTTGAATTCTGACCGAGTAGTGATGATGTCTGTATCGTTATTGTCATGGATGCAAGTTATAAATATCTTAATTTCAAAGTTTGTGAAATTTCCAAATAACATAAAATTATGCAGTTGACACTTGCTTTGTATACATATACAAATTAATCTGTCAATACCTTATGAAGACAAAACTCATTTCAGAAAGTAATTTTTGAGCCTATGCATGCTTCATCTTATGGCTTAAAATTGGAAAACATCAGGTAGTGAAACACTTATTTTATGTTTGTGTCATCAAAAATCTGACACATTTTTCACTTGGTGTTTGGACCAATCAAAACAATAAATTGCTCAAAGCCTTTGGTTCGGGACAATGTTTCTTTTGATTGGTCCAAACACAAATGGAAATGTATTTCAGATTATTGCTAGTATATGCATGACATACATGAAGTGTATACCAATATATAAGGTAGTTAAATAAAGAAAATTTTATTGAAGTCTAGTTTTAATAGGGGAAAAATGCTTTGCTTTGAACGATAATTTTATAGTAGGGTCATAAATTATACTTTTTCTAAAATTGAAAAGTTAGAGTACTATGAATACCTACACAGAATATTTCATTGAAGTGTCTGAGGGGTGTGGCTCGTTGACATGCCCATTCCGTGGTGGTTATCTGTGGCAAGGTCTCTATAGGGGCAGCACATTCCTCCTGTAGAAGTGAACACAATGCGTTACTTTTAGTGTCAGTATTCATCCATAGGTAAGCTGCACAAGATACTTACTTGTGGATTGTGTACCAGTACTGGAGCTACTTAATTACTTGTGGATTGTGTACTAGTAATGGAGCTACTTACTCTGGGATTGTGTACCAATAATGGAGCTACTTACTTGTGGATTGTGTACCAGTAATGGAGCTACTTACTCTGGGATTGTGTACCAGTAACGGAGCTACTTACTTGTGGATTGTGTACCAGTACTGGAGCTACTTAATTACTTGTGGATTGTGTACCAGTAATGGAGCTACTTACTCTGGGATTGTGTACCAGTAATGGAGCTACTTACTTGTGGATTGTGTACCAGTAATGGAGCTACTTACTTTGGGATTGTGTACCAGTAATGGAGCTACTTACTCTGGGATTGTGTACCAGTAATGGAGCTACTTACTTGTTGATTGTGTACCAGTAATGGAGCTACTAACTTGTGGATTGTGTACCAGTAATGGAGCTACTTACTTGTGGATTGTGTACCAGTACTGGAGCTACTTAATTACTTGTGGATTGTGTACCAGTTATGGAGCTACTTACTCTGGGATTGTGTACCAGTAATGGAGCTACTTACTCTGGGATTGTGTACCAGTAATGGAGCTACTTACTTGTTGATTGTGTACCAGTAATGGAGCTACTAACTTGTGGATTGTGTACCAGTAATGGAGCTACTTACTTGTGGATTGTGTACCAGTACTGGAGCTACTTAATTACTTGTGGATTGTGTACCAGTTATGGAGCTACTTACTCTGGGATTGTGTACAAGTAATGGAGCTACTTACTCTGGGATTGTGTACAAGTAATGGAGCTACTTACTTGTGGATTGTGTACCAGTAACGGAGCTACTTACTTGTGGATTGTGTACCAGTAATGGAGCTACTTACTCTGGGATTGTGTACCAGTAATGGAGCTACTTACTTGTGGATTGTGTACCAGTAATGGAGCTACTTACTTGTGGATTGTGTACCAGTAATGGAGCTACTTACTTGTGGATTGTGTACCAGTAATGGAGCTACTTACTTGTGGATTGTGTACCAGTAATGGAGCTACTTACTTGTGGATTGTGTACCAGTAATGGAGCTACTTACTTGTGGATTGTGTACCAGTAATGGAGCTACTTACTTGTGGATTGTGTACCAGTAATGGAGCTACTTACTTGTGGATTGTGTACCAGTAATGGAGCTACTTACTTGTGGATTGTGTACCAGTAATGGAGCTACTTACTTGTGGATTGTGTACCAGTAATGGAGCTACTTACTTGTGGATTGTGTACCAGTAATGGAGCTACTTACTTGTGGATTGTGTACCAGTAATGGAGCTACTTACTTGTGGATTGTGTACCAGTAATGGAGCTACTTACTTGTGGATTGTGTACCAGTAATGGAGCTACTTACTTGTGGATTGTGTACCAGTAATGGAGCTACTTACTTGTGGATTGTGTACCAGTAATGGAGCTACTTACTTGTGGATTGTGTACCAGTAATGGAGCTACTTACTTGTGGATTGTGTACCAGTAATGGAGCTACTTACTTGTGGATTGTGTACCAGTAATGGAGCTACTTACTTGTGGATTGTGTACCAGTAATGGAGCTACTTACTTGTGGATTGTGTACCAGTAATGGAGCTACTTACTTGTGGATTGTGTACCAGTAATGGAGCTACTTACTTGTGGATTGTGTACCAGTAATGGAGCTACTTACTTGTGGATTGTGTACCAGTAATGGAGCTACTTACTTGTGGATTGTGTACCAGTAACGGAGCTACTTACTTGTGGTTTGTGTACCAGTAATGAAACTACAAACACTTGCAACATACCCCCTTTAACTACCACTTTAAGCACTTGGGCTATAACTAACACTGCACAATTAATACTTTGTACTGCATCATGTATTCTACAAATTGACGGATAAGAAATGAAATTTAGAGGAAACACAAATACAATATTGAATAATTATCAAAAACCATGAGATTTTTCCTGGTATGACAGTATATAAGTGACAAAGTCCAAATTATTCTGATGTTTTATTGACTTTTTTTATATTGGTCTGGCTGGCGTTAATCGACGCCAGACCGAAATAAAAAAAAGTTGATAAAACGTCGGAATAATTTGGACTAATAAGTGACAGTGTAAATTGTTGACTGCAAAACTACGTACTGGTACTGCAAATACAGTTGGTTTCAGCTCCAGAGTGAGGGAGTAACAATGGTTTCAGCAGCCCTGAGATTTTATACTAATATACTTTATATACTGATGTAAATAAACAACAGTTGTTACACATTTCAAAAATGATTGCTTTTGACTTTCCGTAAAATAATCGTAAAATACAATTGTAATACTACATCTGTTAGAGGGTTAAAGTGTCTAGGGTCACTCTGCTTTGCCTACAAAAACATTGATACCTTTGGCACTGTCACCCTCTTTATTGAATGCCAAAGCAGCTTGTATAAAATGACTGTACCTCTGGAGGGGGGTCTGGTATCCTGTGTTCATCTTCTATTGGTAATATTTCAGCTTTTTTAATACAAGCTGTAAACCATGTAAGGCGAAGAAGTTCAATTCCTATCAGTATGGAATGATCCACAATTTTGAGTTTGCGTGCAACTTTTAATCTGTTGTCCAATTCACTCACTATGTGTGTCACTTTTGGGCTGAAAAGCAAGCAAAGCAAAATATATATCTTTGAATTTTACAAAAGCAAGATTGTTTTTTAGTTCCATATTTTAATTAATTACAGATTGAAATCTTAGGCAATGTGATATTTACAAGTATTTTCACTTTTAATATTATATTTTCTGTACAGTAAGTAATAGATACGTCCTATACTATTCCCATATTTTAGGTTTTTCGTGCTTTCACAGGAGGTCACAACTGCCTTTGATCATCCTATCATCGAGTTTTGTGTATCAACTGTTTTAAATCTTCTGACAAACAATTACAGCCATATTGTAATATTCAGCGCATCATAATATTCTGTGCATGAACATTGTTTCTACGAATGTGCATAATTTTTAGTGCAAAGCATGTCCATGATCTGCAACATTAAAACACTGTCATTTTATTAAAACGGACTATATAGTTTTTACATTTTCAGCCTCTCATGGTTAGCTTCATTCATGGCTCTGAAGTAATATACGTGAAACTGCTGTTAAAGCATTAAAAATAAAAAAAAGGTGGCAAATTAAACAACCAAAACGAGTTTAAGGGAATTCAAATATATATTTGAGTGATATTTTTTACCATTTGAATGAGCAAAAACAGTTTAGAAAATTGGGTCATACAAACGGTAGCCACAAATTCAAAACCCAGCCTAAATGTTTAAAAACAAAATTGGAAAACGCTACACATATCATTTGATTCATTTAACTACAATTGCTTAAGTTCGCCAAGTATCCTAACTGCACTTGAATACTAAGCTTTAATTAAACATGATGTTATCAGAGACAGCTGCAATTAAAATGACAGGAAGATCAACCTGAACAAGAACAACATATTATATATTTAATCAATTCAATATATAATTAAATTTATAGCTACAGGTGGTTTCCTGAACAGTATAGTCACAAATGACATGTTTATGTATATTTCATGGGAGTGTTGCCCACTTATAAGCATTTATTTATTAATTATTTGAATTAATACACAAATATCCTTTCTTTCAAATCTGTTAACATCAAACGCAATATACAATTGATACAAATCATACGTTTGAACAACAAATTGAGTGTAAATGACAAATATAACTCTAGCAAGTAAGTTAACAGTAACCAAATTATGCATGCAAGCTTTTTGACACAAAACCATTACCAGAATGACTCCACAAACGATAGTTTTTTCCGTCTGGCTGCAGATTTGATATCCTTTAAACGCTTCTTTTGAATCCTTGTTGGTACAATATAAACACATACAGGTTTGCTCTCGCTGGTGCTCGCTTCAGGGGTACTCATATTTGTAAATTTCTTGTTGAAAACACACCACACTGATTTGCTGAACAAGGAAAACGAAAGTTGTTGTCTAAATTTAAAACCGATTTCCGGAAAAAATATTAAGAATAAGAAAAACAAGTAGGTTCCTGTTGAACCCAGATAAATATAATGTTATCATTAATTACTGTACATTAAATGGAATACATTACAATAAATTTGGTCAATTTTAGCGGTATATTAGAGCCAAAACGAACTTGTGTAATAATGGGTATTTTACGTTTTTCTGAATAGTATGAGATATCAACTTCCTCTCGTCAGGGGGCGCGTTGCGAACCCAAACAAATTCTTTTGATACTCGACTGCAACTTCATATTTTCCGATTATTCAGGTAAAGTACTTGTCTCCACTGTGTTACGTTCATAAATATAATTGTCGCTCGTTTTTGGTAACATTCAGTTGAACTAAAATTCAGGTAAAATGATTAACAAGGAAGTGTTTCCAGTGACATGAAAAATCATTTTAGAAAAATATTATCAGCATAACTCCGACTGTAATAATCATGAATAAGATTGAAAATTACAGCTAAAATATTATATTTAATCAAACAGGTCATTTTAAGAGCATCGTTTAAAAAATATGACTCTTTGAACGATATTACGGTTTGACACAAGAAGTTAATACAGAGTTGCTCCCCTTAGAATTTAAAACCAAGAGGTTTAAATGGCCTGTAAGTTTAAAAATTATATTTAAGTGTTCAACAACCTAAATTGAGAAATTAAAAGGATAACTATGTTCTGGATGATTTCATTTTTAGCTCACCTGGTCCAAAAGACCATGGTGAGCTTATGCCATACCGCAGCGTCCGTCCATCGTCCGTCTGTCAACTTTTCCTTTAAACGCTACTAGTCCTGAACGGCCAAGTAGATTTTGACTAAATTTGGTCTTGAGTATCCTTAGGCCAAGGGGACTCAATTTTGTATAAACGGTGGGTGTGTCCCCCCTGGGGGCAGAGGGGCGGGGCCCAGTAGGGGAAATAGAGGTNTTGTATAAACGGTGGGTCTGGCCCCCTTGGGGGCTGAGGGGCGGGGCTCAATATGGGAAATAAAGCAAATTCTTAAAAATCCTTCTTCTTCTGTAGGAATGACAGGATTTATTCCATATTTAGTCTGAAGCATCCTTGGGTGAAGGGGTTCCAATTTTGTATAAACCATGGGTCTGACCCCCCAGGGGCCTGAGGGGCGGGGCCCAATAGGGGAAACATAGCAAATTATTCTTTTAAATCCTTCTTCTTCTGTAGGAATGAAAAGATTTGGTCCATATTTGGTGTGAAGCATCCTTGGGTAAAAGGGACTCAATTTTGTATAAGCAGTGGGTGTGGTCTCGCTGGGGGCAGAAAACCTTTAAAATTCTTCTTCGACCATCGTGATTAAGGGATTTTATCCTTATTTAGTCTGGAGCATCCTTTGGCCAAGGGGACTTAATTTTGTATAAACGGTGGGTATGACCCCCCCTAGTTTGAAATTTGTTATATCTCAAGTACTGGATGGATCTTTCTGAAATTTCATATGTACTTACAGCACCTACCATGGAGTGCTATATCTTTACTCCATACCAATTACTTTAAACATATTCAGGTGAGCGATACAGGCCCTCTGGGCCTCTTGTTATGTTTGGCTTGCCTATATGTAAATGACATTTTCCCATCACCATGCTAAAACAAAGGGCAATCCTATTTTTTTACAACTGAATGATAATAACCCATTTTCAAGGTCACATGGATCAAATTTGTCAAAAACAACTTTTGAATAATTAAGAGACCTATGGTAATGTTATATGCCATGTTGAAGGACAATCAAGTCTAAGCATTTTAAGTCATGGGTCATAAAACTTTTTATGACTTCTGATTACTCAAATGGGCTTGTTTGATGATATTGACAAAAACCATGCTGAGATGAATTTCTATATAGTTTGACCCCAATATTCTTCCAGGGTCACAGGTCAAATTTGTTTAAAAAAATTCTTCTGAATAACCAAGAGGTCATGATCTTTAGCCATTTGCATGCTGATTGAAGGGCTATGAAGTTTGTTAAAATGAATGACCTTGACCTTTCAATGTCACATGGGTCAAATTTGTTAAAACTTTTTTTTTAAATGACATTTACTGAATATCTATAAAGCCCTAGTGTAGCCTATAGGGTGATAATATTTGGCCATTAGTATGCAGGGATAGAGGGCTATGAAGTTTATTGAAATGATTGGCTTGACCTACTTTCAAGGTCACTGGGATCATTTGTAAAACTTTTGAAAGAACTTGCTCTGAACGACCAAGAAGCTCAGGTGATGATATTTTTTCAGTAACATGCTTGGATGCATTGAGTGTCACAGCACTGAACACTAAGTGTGGTTCAGGCTCATGGAATATCTTGTTATTGTTGCATTATGTAATCAAATTATTGTTGGCATATAACATTGTTAATTGATTAATTGATCTTCTAGTAGGGTCAAACAATTCAATGACCTTTGAGTCTAATGGCAACTGGGAAAAAAACCTTGACAGCAAGTTACTTTTCATTCTGTCATATAATCATTAACAATTAACATTGTTTCTATTTTCAGATATAGCCCAGTGCAGTCTAACAGACTGAGAGATGCCAGAACCAAATGCATTAAAGGAAGTGCTACCCAAACAGGGTCTGCTGTACCAGGAGGACACACCCACAGTCGTCCTGTGTAAACCCAAGCTCCTCCCTCTCAAGTCTGTCACACTGGAGAAAATGGAGAAAATGCAAAAGGAAGCACAAGAGACAATTAAACAACAGGAACTGGAGGAACAGGCCCAACAGTCAGACCTATTATATGGGGGATTCTAGACCTAATGATAGTGGGCATTGGCTACTGTTATAGACATTAAAGATTTGAGATTTCGAAAATCACAGATGAAAGAGGATGGAATGAATGATTTGAAGATTTCTGGATATTCTTATCATGTTCATATGCTGTGTTTGCTTGATCAAGACTTAACATCTTCGTTGGAATGACTTGTAATGAGGCAAAGTAGTAGCTGGTCTACTACTGGCCTATATCCTTGACATCGTCTCAACACTGATCTTACCAAATTGTATCTAGTTATATTCAAAATACACTAGTATATAATACAGACTTTCATTTGACTTTGATCTGAAATAAAGGAATACTAGAAAGGAAATATTTTACACTCTATAATCTGTAAATATTCTGTAATTTGCTTTTCACAACAATGAATTGAAAATTATCAAAATTATTATTGTTATGTGTTTTATAACACTTGAATCGTTGTTCATTATGAATTTGTAATTAATACCACATGAACATTAAAGATGCAGTAATTTAATGTTGTTTGGTCTGGTACTTAATTCATTACTATAAAATGCTATGACATGAGTTTCATTGATGAATATATATATATAAAACATTGTGTTTGTCAGCTCTAGGCCTAAATACAAACCATGGAATCTACCTTACTCACTATTAATCTTAATTTCAAGAGATCTGTATGACTACGTTACTATGCATGGACAGTTAGTTGGTGAATGATCCAATTTATAGACTATAACTGGGTCGGGCTGTATATGTATACAATACACATGTATATGGACCATGGGGTTAGGGATCTGTGCCACGCCCCTGTGTAGGCTATTAACTTATGAACCTGAAATATAAAAACAATTTCAGATCACACAAAAAAAATGATAGCTTTTGCATTTTAGATTCCTCCCTTTTTATGACAGTTATTCCCTTCATTTAAAATAAAAATAGTTATTACTTGGGAGTTAAGGGGATCGGCCTAACAGGCTAACAATGAAATACGACAGATTCATTTCTTCAACTCCAATTGTGATGTCTATATTCTTTTTGCAGTTTACTTTTTTTTTTGAACTCTTGAACCTTAAGAACTACAAATTTTGTTATAATATCTACTAACCTTTATAAAAATAGATTTTTTTTTTTTATCTTTTTGAGATTTTCGATGTGTAAATGGATTAGATAGCCTAGTGGTTTGCAGCTCATTTCAACACTTTTTATCTGCAGAGTTATGTCCCTTTCCACAAAAAAAATGCATGACTAGTGCTTCTCATTTAAAAGTGTAACTTAAGGATGTACACCTCTGAGAAGTCAAAAAAATCCTGTATTAAACTTTTTTTCTTATATTGATTTTTGGAAAAAGGAGATGATGGCATAGTAGAAAATGCAAAAAAATATATATGTCCGTGTGTTCGTTTTTGAACTATGATCAAAGATACCAATTTAACACAATAGGTGATTTTAGGTGAATTTTCGAGTTTTGACCATTTGCAGAACAAATTCATACAATTTCTTCCAAGTGTGTTATCAGATATGTATGAATGTTTGTAGAATTGATAAAAAATATTATTTTCTTTTAAATTATAGAAGTAAAATTTCTTAATCTGATTCATTTTACTCAGAAATGCGGTTTTAGTTAGCCCTACCCCTTATTTTTTAATGAAAAATGCACATTTTTTCACCATTTTTTGCAGATTAAACACTTGATATAAAAAAAACCTGTATTAAACTTTTTTTGGTATTCAATGAATGAAAAGAAGATGTGTTTCTCTTTCTAAAACAGCCACAGAAATGGGGTGTCGGTGTGCTTCTTTTTTTTGTCCCATTATTATTTGTATTATTTTTCACCTTTTTCGGGTTCAAAAATCAAAAGTGCTTCAGTTATGTAAAAAAAATACCAATAATATATAACTTTCCACTTTTTTGCATATTATTTTAATCATATTGAACATTATTAAGTTGTACATCAAAATTGAACCTGCTACATTTAAAAATGGTGACACAATGACAATTTAAGTGATTAATCTAGTGTCTAAAAAGGTGGAATTTTGCCCTTTGTGAAGCGCAAGAAATTCACATAAATACACTTTTTCAAAATGGCCGCCAAATTGGTCATTGTTTTCAAGTTCTTGTAAAAAAAAATCTACACACAATAGACATCTACTTTTTTTACATGTTTTTTAGATGTGTGTTTGCTATTAAACGTATCATAATTTGATAAATATTACAAAAACACGTTACACCAGATCAAAACAAGACTTGAACGTGACTGAAACCTCAGAAGAGTACATCCTTAACATTTAACTCCAACATGGATTATTATGGTTAAAAATCTTGTTAGTTTGGAATTCTAACTCCTCACAACAGCCAGTGTCATGGAGACGGATGATGGTCACTAAATTAAATTTAGGGTCAATCATAACCTTGACACAGTAGCATGACACTCCACGTCGTATCCTGACAATGGGCTAACTAGCTCTTACCGCTATCAGAGAGAGCAGCAAGCTCCATTTTGATGACTTTTGTTTGTCTCAGTGTACATGTCTCAATACAAAAAGGAGAGAAAGCTGTCTCTTACTTATTCCGTCTTTTCGTATTGCAGAGTTATCTGCTCTTGTGAGCAGGTATTGATTGCTACGTTATTTGTTTGTGAGAGTAACTTCATAAATTTTTGAGAAAACGACGTAATTTTCTCACACAAACTAATGACGTAACAATCAATCCCTGCTCACAAGAGCAGATAACTCTGCAATACGAAAAGACAGAATAATTGGAGTGTGAACATCAGGCATATCTCTTCAAATATTTTTTTCTTCGTTGTAACTTTGAGTGCTGATCAGACTCATTAGGTAAACATGGGTTAAATGTGTTGAGGCTTTGATATACATAATATTTGTCTTAATTGAACTATATGTTCCTCATGAAAATGACTGACCCACATTGCACTTTGAATCCGGCACCAGGGTTAAATATGTTTATAACTTAAGACAGCTTCTTTAAATTTGGTGTTCACTTTTAGTTCTAGAGCATCTGGAATCATCTTGTATGTGTGCATGTCATGATGTCTACATTTATTTGATGACAGTCAATTCTACAGACTCAAGGAAATCAAACGGGGAGACCGTTCCATCTTCATGCAAAAGATTGGAAATATTCAAGTACAAAAAGCAACAAATCTGTTAAAAATCATGGCACCAACACTGCCAATTCTCCTGCTTAACAAAAGCGATGGTGTAAAATCCTTCCAATGAGTTTTCTAAGGAAATTAAATGAAAAGCTGGGTGACTTAATTGGTGGAAATAGCCGGAGTTTCCTCTGGCCCTAACACCAGACTTAGACATTTTGATATATAGATGTTTAGTCCCCACACCAGACATCTCTATGTCAAAATGGCTAAGTCTGGTGTTAGGGCCAGAGCAGAGATATATGTCTCTGGGCCAGAGGAAACTCCGGCTATTAGGTGGTCAGACAAATTTCTGAGTGATACAGAAGAAAAACCACAGAAAGTCTTCAGTTTGACGGGCAGGGTAGTTTCAATGTAAAAAATAAATTGCATCAAATCAGAGACGTATAAAGCCATATTATATACGTCTCTGATCAAATATAGAAGAACTAGTTGTCCCATTATGTGATCTGCAAGATTCTCTTTGTTGAGTACTGTAATATCAAATGACTTATTTTAGATGATACGTTGGGCCTTCAACATTTTGGTTTATCCTGTCCTATTAATCGTTAATCAGAGACGTATAAAGCTACATAGGTTTTTGTGTAAATGATACGTATACCCCCTCCCCGCCTGATTCTTAGGAAAAAGAAAACATTGTCGGATTTGAGCATGACTATGTCTAGTAAGTAAACATTGCATTTTTATTGGCAATATGCCCTGTATAATTGTAGCAGCATTTTCATCGAAGTCCGTGATTGTAGACAGACGTATACTTATATAGGGTCTACCACGTGCTGTTAAAAAAGTTTGAAATTGGCGCCAAATATATAAGCCACTTCCGGTTATAAGTATTCGGAATGCCTCGATTGTTGTGTATAGTTTTCTATGATACGAAAGAGGAGTTCGGTTGAGATGTTTACATCTACGTGTAAGAAGGAGAGACCGCCGAATCACAAAGTGGAAATCTGATGCAAACCGTGTACAGTAGTGTATATAACAAGGTTTTTCAGTTAGTATAATATATTTTTGAGGTGATCGCTTTTCTGAAACTACTAAGGTAATAACAATGTAAACGAAACGACACTAAAAATGTGTCTTGCCAGCCTCGGATCTTGTCTGTTCATCAGTCCATTGTCAAGCTGATCATGGTCAATGGAGAAAGACACCGGTAGGCCTTGCGTTTGAGATGGTTTTTGACAGCATGTCTTCATGTGGTAACAGTAGGCGGTATATTCACCTGTATATTCACCTGTATAGATACACGTACGTTATGTCTGTCGCAAACTTCTCGGGGTGAACTTCCATCACATGTACATTTATCTGTTGATTACTGTACGTGTCCAGCCAGAGACGTATTACATATATGTTGATATGAATATGGATATGTATGTCTCTGGTCCAGCCTGTACAGATGCTTGACTTTTTGTAAAATTTATTAACTTGGAAAGTATGTGGATACATAGCACGTTGACTGCTTTTGTTCCTACAAATTAAATGATTACATTTTTCAAGTCGGTGAAAGTAAGCTCTAGGCTAGTAAAACTGAAGTTCTGGATACAATTCTAGCTGTGTGGTGTCAGGACTTGGACCTTCATTTAAGGGAAAACTTGTCTTCGTTTTCATGTGACCTAATCCCTTTGTTGTAATAACTGTTATGTAAATGTACTATGATGAGTTATGTATGCCTCTACATATCTACATGATGCTTGGTTTGTATTTCAGAACACTACAATGATGCCATTGATAAAGGGATTGAGAGTCCTGAACCTTCTCAGCGTGTCCTTATTTCTTATCTGCTGCTACCACATGTTGGCCAACACACAGAAAGTGCCACCTGGTGGAGACAACATTCGCAATGGGGGAGCTCTCACGCTTGTACCCCAGGACCCGACTGACGATGGTAACTATCAGACTGGAACTCAAGGGGCAAATTAACACATAATATCATACTCAAAGTTTGGGGTTGGCTTATTACAGGACAGTTAAAAAGCATTTATCGGTATTTCTACTGAACTGTAATAAATATGGATGGGCTTATTACCAGATAGAGGCTAATTTCTGGATAAAACGTAATATTAAGAATGCCCAGTAATGCGGTGAATGGATAGCAGAATCATGTATCTGTGTAATATGTTTATTTGTATAACTGTAACTAAGAGGTTGCAACATTTTCACTTCTTTGTCCATTAATATTATTGAAGGGTTTTTGAAGTGATTGTAATGAAACTTGATCTGCAAATGAAACTTGATATGCAGTCCTCTTGTCCATCTTTGTCTGCAGTCCTCTTGTCCATCTTTGTCTGCAGTCCTCTTGTCCATCTTTGTCTGCAGTCCTCTTGTCCATCTTTGTGTATTTATGTATCTGATATCTGAATAGAGTAGGGGTTGCAACAACATAATTGAAAGTCCTTGTTTGTATCAGCAAAGTTAAAAAGTCTTATTTGTGTAACTTTTCTTTTTTCCAGCTGACGTTACAGTGGAGAATAGCGAGGAAATAGATGAGGATGTACCCAGTATGGGTGTGTTCTATCCAACAAAGGAATGGAAAACTGTCAAGAAAGGTAAACTGGTAATAAACACACTAAAAGTTTGCTACTTTTTCCGCGCTAGAAACCCTTGGCAAAATGTAGACAAATAATGCAACAACTACAATTGACCTTGGACACCTGTGTTAAATGTGATTTGTTAGTGGTGTAATGCATCATCACCATTACTGGTATGTTATTGAAGGACACAGTAGTGCGTTAATGAGCCATTCCCTCGATCTATTACTAAACAGTTATCAAAGTACTGAATTTATTTCCTGTATTATTGATCATGATGTGTGCTGACTCTTTGATATACTATAAATATATACTATCCCGAGGGATGGTTGAGTGATGCCGTGGATAATGCACTTCCCTTTCTGCAAGGCGGCAGTGGTTCAAAACCCTGATTGGATGTGAACGGTATTGGTCCACCTGCCTGACCACGTGGCACTCTCGTTTCCTCTCACATTAAGACCCTCTGCATGCTTCCATCTAGGCTAACAAGAGTGATTAATATAAGTTATAAAACTTGTTTCACAATTGTTGTAAAATAAACAAAGTTTACATGATAGATATCCTATTACTGTATCATTGATTTTAAATTACAGGTCAGGCTATTCCAGCAGGTCTTCATGTACGTATGAATCTAGAGACTGGTGGCCGGGAGGCGAAGCTGATGGAAGGCGACAGTGAGAACAAGTACCGGAAGTCGGGTAACAAGGGAGGTAAGTTTAACCATAGCTTTTATTGTATGGTACGAATTAATCAAATCCTTTTTTCTCTAACCCTGAATAGGTGTATCCTCATGTTAACAAAGGAATAAAGTATTGAGCACTGCAGGATCACCGAGGGTCTTCTGCTCAATATTTTATCATGAGGGTTTGAATAACCTTATCCGTACCTCACATCAGGGATGGATTCTATTTCTTGCTTATTACCAAAACCTGTAAAAACATCTGCTCTTTTAGTAAATTTGTAAACTGTCCGCATATTTCTCATTTGCATATGAAGCCCTGATGGCAATTGTTAATGACCTCAAAACGTCATCAAATGAGGTTGCAAACGATAGCGTGACCCTGAAAGGTCATATGATTCCCCCGCGAGTCTGCGCGTGTAAGCAATCCAGACCTGTGGGTCGGTTAGAATTTTTCAGCACCGCCGGAATTGCGGATATCTCGGTCTAGTATGCAAAAAATCCTTGTCTCACCCTAGGGTTGAGGCGGGGGGAATTCCCCTATACATTGTGTATAATGGGTGAACAGGGTAAGAGAAAAAGAATAACTCACCCCCTTGTGGTTGAGATAGGGGAATCTCAACCCTCAGGGAAAGATTCTTAAATTGCCAAACACTCGGCAAAACATCATGTTTTTGCAACTAAATAATCTTCCCCCTCAGGTTGAGATTCCCCAATCTCGATAGATTTTATTAGTCTTTACATAATTACTTATTACTCAGTGAGGTATCCAGTTGTCTGTAATCAGGCCTTCATCTCTTCACACAGAAAAACACTTACTGTTCAGCAACCTTTTCCTGTACTTAAATTCTTAATTTACTGTTACAAAATAAAGGGTTTATCTGTGAAAATGATATAATATGATACATGTTTTTTTTTGCAAACTGTTTCAATCTGTTGAATATGTCATTAGTGTCCTTGTTACGTGTTTTACAGGTAGGGTGAATCCAAGCCAAAAGTCCTTAACTCCACAACAGCTGAAAGAGGCATTGAAAGAATTTAAGACAACAAAGCTTGATGACCAGGATAATGAAGTGGTATGTCACACATAAGATGTTTATTATTGTTACACCTCAAGTGAATTTCTAGCTATTTGATTGGTTGGGAGAAAATTAAACAAAAATCTCTGTCACCCTCCGAAAATACATTGGTTTTACGGGGCGCGTGTGATATTGCCATGAGACAGTGAAAAATATCACATGCGCGAAAAATGTGCGTTCACCGCTTCGTTTCCCCACCGTGATGGTCACAAGAACGTTTGACGGCAACAGCCAATTTTATCAAGCGCCGCTGCGATAGCGATTGTAAACAGCAGACTATCAACAAACAAGATGTCATTATCGAGGTTTGCTGCCGTTTCTGATCTAAAAAGACTTTTGGCGTAACAAAATAGATATGACATTCATTAGCAGGTGACAGTGAATATTGTCAACCCTCAAAAACACATTGTCACCCTCGGCTTCGCCTCGGGTGACAATGGTTTTCTCAGGTTGACAATATTCACTGTCACCTGCTAATGAATGTCATATTTATATACTGTATCATTGTCTTGACAAGAGTAAGTTGCAAATTCAAGCAAGTATATTGTGAATAGTTAGGAAGAAAGAGATATTTTGTGAGGAGAGTAGTTCTTTCAGACACGATTAAACAAAGAATATAATACTGTAATCTTTATTCAGCTATAATCTGTAAAAGCTGTTGTTTATCCTTTCAAGAATACTATAAGGGTCTAGTTTTATTTGTTCTAATTTAATGAAGTTTTCCTTTTCTTCTAACAATTTCTTTATTTATCTCATTCGAAATATTGCCAATGTGCCAAAAGTGCACAGGACAAAAAGTGGTTTTACTCTATTTAAAACTCATGCAGGTTCGGGGAAAGAATGGGACTGTTGTATTGCACTGTATGATCTAAGGAGGCAAGTTATGTAGACCCCTGTAGAATCTGAAGTTTTCTTTGTCTACTACCAGGATAAAAAAGGGGGAGACCAACATTGATCTGCTGCTTCCATTGCAACACTTGGGATATTCTTTGTTTGTTATCTTTCCTAAATTCCTACGTTTTTTCCTATCTACTTTCTCTTTCCGACAGTGTCTCCCTATGTACCAGTGCTTATACATGTATAGCTCTGGCTGTTTCACAGACATTAAACTCCAAACAAACAAACAAATACTGTATGTGATAAAAATATACCTTTAGATACCACTGTGTAAAATGGGTGTTCATGTTTCTGTTTCCATCAGAGAAAGAAGGAAGTATTTAAGTCGTTTCGGAAGTATGACGAGCTGAAGAAAGAGCTTGCAGATATGAATTCAGAGATAAAGACAGATGCCGAGATAGTAACACAGATGTTCCACAGACTGAATTCTACAGACCTGGATGGTACACAGAAAAAACATCTGTTAGAAGATCTAGAGTATTATCTACATCAGGTAGGTTGTCACATGTCTGCTCTTATCTTGATAAATCATTGATGAAAAGAAAACCTTACCTTGCGGGACTTATATAAAAAAATAATAAAGATGAAACAACCAGAATATAATCAACAGAAGTTTTCTGAGTTTAAAAACATTCAGCAGGGCTACATCTGGATTCAGACTTCAGGTTTGTATTCTTTTGCTATAACCAAGTTAGCTACCTGGTGAACAGTCTAAGTGTACTAGTCTAAATGTGCTACAAGTTATATCTAAACAGAAGTTAAGGGGAGGTTACTGTACATAGAAAAAAACAGCAGTTAAGTGGGACAGGGATCCTTAGTAATTAATTTCCCCATCATTGCTTTTGTGACTCATTTCAATTAAACTTTCTTTTAATTGATTTTAAAACATGGATCAACAAAATCATGTGCACATAGAATTCTAGCTGCTGAAATTTTCCATATAATATGAATAATTAGTCAAGAAGCTCTCATTTAATCGCAGGATTTTGCTGAGCTAAAAACTTTTTGGGGTAGTAGATTTTATTTTGGGATCAGTGAAATACTTTTTATATTAACTAATTTACTACAAAAATATCAGGAAGGCAAGTAGAACTTTTCAAAATTAAATTGCAGACTAGAATTATAAATATGAAATTGAACAAATGTGAATTTGATGCGATCAGGATTAAAATGAAGATTCCTTTTATCTGATTTAACAAGAATGTCGGCAGAAAGTGAAGAAAAAGATTTTTCTGACCATGTTCTGAATTGTTCTTTTGACTTTTTGCCTATTTTCTTCATCAAGAAGACAATGCCATGACATCATGACGGTGCATTATAATGCAGAGATCATTTGCAACATATATGATAACAATTAGCATTTAGCAAAACATGGTATTCCTGTGATAAAAATGTAATTTGTTTCTGTACTTTGACAGATTGACAATGCCAATGTATTCTGTAACCTTGGTGGAATGACACTGCTGATGAAGGGACTAAATGATAGTTTGGCCCTCACCAGGGAGCAGTCAGCCTTTGTAATAGGCTCAGCAGTACAGAGGTAGGTGTATATTTCCATTGCCAGTGCTCCACATAGAAGCGTATCCCATGGTGTCCTTCCTACTATACGATGTAGCCTTCCCATCCCCATCTCCTGTTATCAGGGGTTTCAGTATCTGACTGCTAATTCTTCAGATTAGATTTCCTAAACATCAGATTGACACATTAGACCAGTTGTCCCTACTCAAACTTAGGGGAACAGGAAATTTTGTACTTAATGTACTGGTATGTTTTTGCTGTCCTCTCTATGTATTTGAACCATATTGAAAAAAAAGCAGTAGATTGATTTGATGAATTAATTTTAATTCACTACACTGATGTTATTACTTAAAAGTAAGTCAATGTTTATGTAAGTGGACATTTATAAAAATAAACCTGAACTATCTAATGAAAGTATCATCAAAATGCAAAGAAAGTTTTTGAAGCTCACTGCATCCAAATCACCATGGTCCCAACCAAAAAAGAGGGGAGACAATTGACTGATAGGTAATATTAAAGGCCCATGAACACTATAAGATTATAAATAAAATTGGTACCAATTTGATTTTAGAAGAAAACAAAACTGAAGAGAATTGTA
The DNA here is from genome assembly GCF_002113885.1 of Mizuhopecten yessoensis. Classification (NCBI taxonomy): domain Eukaryota; kingdom Metazoa; phylum Mollusca; class Bivalvia; order Pectinida; family Pectinidae; genus Mizuhopecten; species Mizuhopecten yessoensis. The sequence continues at coordinate 892,158 of NW_018404097.1, forward strand.
AATAAAAGTAGCAAGCAGTTTTGGCAAGATTGCATTTTGCGGGCATATCAGGAGTATTTAATTTAAATCTTTAAATCATAAAACAATCTTATTGTCTGATTAAATATATCAATTCATGTTAATTCAGCTAGGAAATACATGTACCTTCTTTTCAACTAAGTGAACCTAACCAATCTGACAGTTAAAGGATCTGACTGGTAGCCAGGTATATACTTTGTAATTGAAAAGTGTTTACATGTTTATGTTATTTCATCATCCCCAACCCCCTGCATTAAAGATCAGAGGAGATATTGCATATGTCATCTGGATTTGTTCCCATTGGTAAGCAGCAATATGACATAAACTTTATGTAGGATTTTAGGACTGCTGTCCAGAGAAGGTCACTATAGATATGAATAGAAAATAACAAGAAGAAAAAGAATAGGGTTCTCACCCCTATTTACCTTGGTTCTATAATGTTTTGTTGTCATCCTTCAGTAATCCTGCGGCACAGATCAAGGCTTTAGAGGCAGGGATCTTACCACAGCTGATCCGTCTGTTGTCGACAGAGCCAGAAGCTAGGGTTCTACCTCGCCTTCTTTATGCTCTGTCCTCACTAATCCGACACTTCCCCTACGCTCAGAAACACCTCCTTGATCTTGGGGGCCTTGCAGCACTAAAGAGCATGATCCCTAACAACAAGGATCTCCCCAATCTGCAGGTGAAGGTCGTCACTCTGCTTCAAGATCTTATTGTAGAAAAGGTAATAAATGGCAATAAAATATGGTTCGACTAAAAGGTAATGTTTAACTGTTTTATAGAACAGGTACAGTATACTAAATACAAGGTGAAACCAGTAAGTTAGTTGTCGGGGGGGGGGGGGGGGGAATCCAGCAACAACACAAAAAGTTAATGAGAAATCAAAATCCTTGATTTCCTAGTTGATATTTGGTTTTTGTATAATCTTGTATAGTTAATGATGTGATGGGACTAATTGCAAAGATGTACAAAATAAAACAAAAATCTACGAGTTGTGTTGAGAAAAAGCACACTATTAGATAAATGTGTCTTCAAAATTAAATTGTGTTTAGATAATAGAATAACTGTTGTGAACCTCTTAGATACAGATATATGTTTAACTTCTATTACACCACTGTATAAAAATAATGCTAACAAATGTACATGTACTTTTTTTTCTTTTCCAGGATATTACATTGTCAATAGAGAACAAAAATAAAGAAAAAGTGCAACAATATGAAATGTAAGTCTATTATTTTCCCCAAACTAGTCATTACAAAAACAACAAAGCCATGCTGTGTTGATATTTTTGTTTGTATGTGTGAAAGTTTTACATATTTTCTTTGCCTTTTTAGCTTGTCTATTTGAAGAATAGTGGGGCTAAAGCAGTACCCACGGCGTCACGGTCCCACTTGGTTAAGATTTTTGGGCAAGCTGTGTATTGGTGTTTAACTCAACTTTTAATTAATTTTACATTGTAATATGGTTACAGCAATTGCTTGGAGGAGGATCCTTAGCAACAAGTTGGACCATATTTACTCATTATTGGTTCAAAACACAAGTCTTTTGGAATTGGTTAAAGTTTTAGGGCAAGTTCTAGTTCTGTTAAAACTTCAGGGCAGATTTCAACCAAATTTGTTTGGCAGGAAGTCTTATAGCAAATCAAATTAAACATTATCATGAGTTCTACATTTTAAAGCAATTTATTTAAACATGTGGTGTAAAGAGGGATGAGGGATAAGGGGTAAAATAACTTTTTCTACACTGTTTTAAGTAGGAACTTGAAACTTTTAGACATGGTAGATAGATGTATGAGGAAGTGCCCCCAGGGCTTACATTGGGGGAATAGCGGAAGAGTGCCATCGACAATGTAGTTCTAGTTTCCTGATCTATTATCTAAGATGGAACATCCTGTGTAGTCGCCCAATTACTTCTAGCACTTTTTACAAAAATAAGTTTAATAGGCGAGCTATGCTCTTTTTATTACTTCATCACGTAAGAATAACTCATTGTTTCTCTTAAACCATCATGTAAGTGAGGGTGATACTATGATTATAGCTAAGCGAGGCTGAAATTTATATTTTTGTGTGATATTGAATTGGGGTACATAAGCAAATCTTGAATGTCGAGCAGAGTGAGGCAAACAAACTTTTTTATGAAATTTATGGTTCAAATATAATCAAACTGAAAGTGAGAAAATGGAAAATAAGTCTGCACTGCTACTGTAGGGACACTCCAATGAAAAAACTACCCATATTAGGACTCCAAAATAAATTACTTCTATAATTTTAATGCCAGTTGTCTATTATGTTCTATGGGTGGACTGATGCCACCTAAAGAAAACTGAGTCCTGGAGTGTGATAGATGTTTTAGTATTATAGCCTTCACTATGTACTCTTTGAAGTCCTTTTATTAGATATAGTGTTGTTTATTTCAGGGTCCACCTCCGTGATGCAATAAGAGAGCAGGGCCTGTGTGTATGGTTACCTCGCCTACTGGAGGCCACTGACCACGATAGTCGGGAAAAGGTTCTCCAAGCCATGCTGACCCTGACAGATACCTGTCGGGAAGATATCTCGTTAGCTTTACCTACCCTAAAGAAACTCCTCCAGGAGTACACGCATCTAGCAGCAGGAGAGACCGATCAAGATGACCAGTATTTCTCAGGAATTGTACAATACATTACCCAAATTATATCCTCATCACAAAGGGATTCCAAAGATGAACTTTAATATATTTCATCTTTATAAAACAATTCACATTGCATTGCTGATTGACTTTTCATATCATTTTTCATAGTTTTATTTTTGTCCAGGTGGAGAATGAGATTTATTTATTAAATTTACTTTAACCTCTTCTATTTGTTGTGCTGTTTTGGGTGTACAGTAGCGGTTTAGTATTTACCATGGTGACACAAACTTGTCTTATTAGTTATCTAGATCATAGAAATTGTAAAGATAACAGGGTATTCACTCAAATTACTATTTATAGTTATCAGCCTTGATAAAGACATTGAAGAGAAGAGCTTGTTACATGGAGTCTCCACAATGTGCTGTAGACCACAGGAAGCCATTGTCCTGTTATAATCCCACCTACAATATATCTATTTAAGTTCTATAGAAATGCCAACAACACTGTATAAACGGGAACTTTTTGTTGCATTCTTACTTTGCCCTTTTCACCCTTGATTATTAATACAGTGAATTCTAGTTAAACAACTTAAGAAAAGTGTTATCTAATATGAAGGGCAAAAGTGCAAATAATAATAATTATTAATAATAAACATTTGATATATCACCCTATATAGCTAACATAAGCCACTCTAAAGCACTTTACAGTACATAGATATACGATTAATACAATTAGCATATACGTTGATCAATACAACTTTGAGGAATTCGCAGGAGCTGCCTTATCAGGCGCTAACTACTAGTCCTATACCACCTGGATAATATCTTCCTATGTGTGTATGCCTGCGTGTGTGCTGAGGATTTAATGTGTTCTGTTTGTAGTGGGACCTTGCTTCCAACGGCATCATTTATAGTGCCATCTCACTTAAATGCTACAGCACAGATACCGCAACATCCACCCCAGACCACTTTATACTCCACCTGGGTGGTTGGAGGTGTGTGGGCAGGAGGAAAACACCTTCTCTGAATATCCATGTGTACAATGACTTTGGGGATGCTGGAGTGTTAACCACTCGACCAATCCGCCCAATGAATTTTACCGGTGTATGGGCAAACATTTCTTGATACTACAGGGTTTCATCTGCCTACACCTGCAACTTTCATTGATGAATATATTAATGGAAATGGTGAAGTAATGTTATTATAACATACTTTGTGCAAAATTGTAATATAACTCAAAAATTAACTGATTTAAAAATAAAACCCCAACAATGTCAAATGATATTTGTCCTAAGTTCAGTGTAATATTTTGCAGTAATAGTAGTAGGTTTTAGGGTCCACATAAGATGGCGGCAACCTTAGCCGAGTCCAAACTTTTAAGCTTGGTTCAAATTATAGGAAGTCTGTTTCGTGATCACTAGGCCAGAGCTCATGGTACAGCAGACGACAAGAGGTCAAAAGGGCCTGTGTCACTCACCTTTTATTCAACACTATTGGCAACACAACTCGCATCTGTTGCATATATACATATCAAATTGGGTTAAGGTGAATTATATTTTAAGCAAACAAACTTATACTACAGGTTAATTATTACTCAACACTTTTAATACGCATCTTTGTTGGAAGATTTTCACTTCTTTATTCACATGGCCTTCAGAGTTGGTCAAGGTCATTTATATGAATAAATTTGATAATGTGTTACGCAAGCAAGCTACAGGCCAAATGTTGCTTTTCTGACCTAAGGATCTAAGGCCATTTAGAAGATTAGAAGAAGCAATTTGAAGTTTTTTACATATCTGACCCCTGCAAGCATGAAAGTGGATTAAGTTAATTTATTTGAACAAATTTGATGGCCCTTTACACCTACAAGATATAGGTCAAAGGAAAGACTACAGCACTTGACCCAAGTGTGTGTTAAAGTCATTTATTGCAGTTGATAGCCCTTTAATCCAACAAGCTACAGGACAAATACATTTAGTCTTGATCTAAGCCTTGTTCATATTTAATACTGTACAAGTCATTTGAAAAAAAAGGTCTCTTGACCTTTGTGACCTTTAATGTGGATTAAGGCCATTCACTTCAAAAAAAGTGGGTTACAGGTCTGAAGAAGTCTGACGCTCTGGTGACCTTTAAAATCTTTTAATGACATAAATTTTAAAATCTTGATAGTCCTTCACATCAGCATGGTGAAAGTTGATTAAGATTATAATACGTTTGACACCTATGACCTTGAAGATTGGTAAAGACCATTAATCATTTGAAGTAAATTTGATATTTCTTCACCTCTGCATGTTATATGTCAAATATCACCAATCTAAACTTGTTGGTTATTCAAAAGAAGTTGTTGAAATATTTTAATATATTTGAACCCTTAACCTTGAAAGTTTCAGATCAATCAACCCAACTATCATACAGACCAAATATAAACACAGACGAATGCCTTGTTGTTGAAAAGGTTTTTAGCTCACCTGGCACGAAGTGCCAAGTGAGCTTATGCCGTGGCGCGTCGTCCGTCGTCCGGCCGGCCGGCCGTCCGGCGTCAATATTTTACTTTAAATGACTTCTTCTTAATAACCGAAAGGCCTAGGGTGTCGATATTTGGGCAGAGGCAAACTGGGATGAAGGGCTACGTAGTTTGTTAAAAGTAATGACCTTCACCCATTTTCAAGGTCACAGGGGTCAATTGTCTTAAAAAACCTTTAAACAACTTCTTCTGAATAATCAAAATGCCCAGTGTGATGATATTAGGCCAGTAGCATGCTGAGATGAAGGGCTACAAAGTTTGTTCAAATGAATGACCTTCACCCATATGCAAGGTCACAGGGGTAAAATATGTTAAAAACTTTAAACATCTTCTTCTCGATAACCAAACTGCCCAGGGAGATGATATTTGGCCAGTAGCATGCTGAGATGAAGGGCTACAAAGTTTGTTCAAATGAATGACCTTCTCCCATATTCAAGGTCACAGAGGTCAATTGTCTTAAAAAACCTTCAAACAGCTTCTTCTGAATAATCAAAATGCCCAGTGTGATGATATTAGGCCAGTAGAATGCTGAGATGAAGGGCTACAAAGTTTGTTCAAATGAATGACCTTGACCAACTTTCAAGGTCAAAGGGGTCAAATGTCTTAAAATCTTTAAACACCTTCTTCTCAATAACCAAAAGGCCCAGGGTACTGATATTGGACCTGTACCATGCTGGGATGAAGAGGTAATAAGTTTGTTAAAATGAATGACCTTGACCAACTTTCAAGGTCAAAGGGGGCAAATGTCTTAAAATCTTTAAACAACTTCTTCTGAATAACCAAAATGCCCAGGGTGATGATATTTGGCCAGTTGCATGCTTGGGTGAAGGGCTACCAAGTTTGTTCAAATGAATGACCTTGACCAACTTTCAAGGTCAAAGGGGTCAAATGTCTTAAAATCTTTAAACACCTTCTTCTCAATAACCAAAATGCCTAGGGTTATGATATTGGGCCTGTAGCATGCTGGGATGAAGAGTTAATAAGTTTGTTAAAATGTATTATCTTGACCAACTTTCAAGGTCAAAGGGGTCAAATGTCTTAAAATCTTTAAACAACTTCTTCTCAATAACCAAAAGGCCCAGGGTACTGATATTGGACCTGTACCATGCTGGGATGAAGGACTACCAAGTTTATACAAATGAATGACCTTGACCAACTTTCAAGGTCAAAGGGGTCAAATGTCGTAAAATCTTTAAACAACTTCTTCTCAATAACCAAAAGGCCCAGGGTACTGATATTGGGCCTGTAGCATGCTGGGATGAAGGGCTACCAAGTTTGTTAAAATGAATGACCTTGATCCACTCTCAACCTGGTGTCCTTGTACGACATTCAAGGTCAAAGGCGTCATATGTTTAAATCTTTTTCTTATGAATCAAACACTGATATTCTACCTGTAGCTGTATTTTAGTCCACTTTTAAGATTACAAGTGTGAGATTAATACCAGGTGAGCGATGCAGGGCCTCTTGTTTTTACCACATTTTATACCTATGACCTTGGAAGTTGATCAAGGTCATTCTTTTTAATAAACTTAATAGTCCTTCATTCCAGCAGAGACATATAAAGCCAGAGATTGGCAACTCGCGCAGATCTCGCTAACACACGCTTGAGCCTATTGTTCTCGGAGATCCGTCGCGAGACTTGGGTTGCAGTCGCCCTTATAGGCGGTATCAGCTTTCGTTATACCACGGACTTAGATACATTTGTTTAATAATTACAAGTTTTATAAGTATCGTAGACAATTCTTATTTACGAAACACAACAGTTAATTTCATAATATTTTTTAGTGTTATTAAAAAATGATAATTGATATATAAGAATATACCTTAATTTCAGAGTTATGAGAAGTTACCACTGGCAGCCATATAATACCGAGGAAAAAATAGGCAAGGTTTTCGTTTAAACTCCGTTTTTTCTAGATGGTCAATTTTCAATCGGTTCATTGATTTAAATTCTACAATATTTCATTATTTTTCTTCTGTTATATTAGGGATGTGCAGTGCACTACACATCCCTGGATATATCGACTTTATAGAATATTTGAATATTAATTGACATACCTAAAAGTTTTAAGAGAAAAGGACGTTTTCACGATAAAGCCTTATTATAAGAGCATCGAAATGAGCATTTTATTCACTTTACACCTATTTGTTAGTTGTGTAATTTATAGCTTATAATTGGACACTCGTACCTGACCCAAGTAACCCCTGGGGGTGGGGGTAGAGGTCATCACAGGTGTGAAGGTGACTTACCTGGAGGAGATCTTATAATTTACGGGAGCCGAACTAAGGGAGGCAGGTGCGGATAGGGGTAAAAGCCTTATGGGATCGGTACTAGTAATTGTAATTGTAATTGTACTCCTCTGGCTAATTAAAATTCTAGAGAAAGGTTCACGACCTTGCCAAATTCATACCTGAACTCGTCACAGGGTAGCAGTTATAATTTGTATGTACAGTCACTAATTAGTCGCCTTCATATCACGATGTGCGTTCTTTACCCATGGATTTCTTAAATTTATAAACATCTATTTCAGTATTAAGATGGACTTCTAAATTAAGGACAACAGTATAAAATATCGATAATTAAATTATGTTGAAAAAGGCCTTTTCTTTTTCCCTATGGTGTATGTTCACACATTTTATTTATGTTAAACCAGGGACTTAGATAACATCTAATTCCGTGGTTAAACATAATTCTGAGTACGCATATTCTCCCCCAAGGAAACTTTAGAATGTTGGCAAGTATTTAACCTCATGAATAGTTAATTGATTTATCAAAATCTATAGTGTATGCTGGCGTAATGAAATGACAATATACAAAACGTGCGCCATCTGAATTTGGTAGTTACAGTGGCAGTGTCATAGAGTGATAAATACTGTCCTGGGATTTGTTTATGAAGAGACTAAACAAGAAACTTCAAGCAATTAGGATTTTTGAAATAACCGTAACGTATCCTTCTTTCATTTGATAAGAAAGCATTGTACTTTTTCTTGTGTTGTAACTTAAATATTCAGTAAATACACTTTTTATTTTGAAAGAAGCCATCAATCAATCCACGTACATTGTGTAAATTACACAAAGAAAATCGTAATATAGATATAAATTCAGTAAATACCACCGTACGGAATTGTCACAATATAACCATACTAAATGCAGATTGTATTTCTGCCAGCTGTGAATACAATAGCCTTTTTATGACGTCTGTATTATTATAACATATAGTACAAGAGGTCTGATCTCCAATGAAATTTCCTACATGGTACACGACCTACAAAGAAAGCAAACAAATGATTAAAGTTAAAAAGAAATGTAAATCAACTAGAGATTTAATGTTATACTGTACTCTACTCTGTGATATTTATGTTTTGTAATATGCCTATTTTACCTGAATAAATATTATTATTATTAAATTTATTATTACATCTATTTAATGTGAAAGCATGGATAAGAGAAACGGTAAACAAAAATTTTGATGACAGTACGGTATATGTATCCTTAAAACGATTGAATTTCCGGTCCTACTTTCGTTTTTGGTTTTAGTTGTGTTTGAAAATGGCGGCCCCCATACAGAAACTTTTTCAATCTGCGTACAAACTATTTTCTAGGGTGACAGTAGGTTCAAGTGGCTTTAATGAACATCTTCGGGAGGTCACTGCATTGGCTTCTAAATTAACAGCCACAGACTTAAACTTCAATTTCCAAGACGATCCGACAACCCAGCGACGAGTCGAGCAAGGCGAGGAGGCACCTGCAGTATACGTTCACCTATTTGAAGACCGTGTCCTGTCAATGGGAATCTTTGTTGTCCGACAGGGCTGTCGGATTCCGCTCCATAATCACCCCGGCATGCATGGCGTCTGCAAGGTCATACAAGGTACTATACGCGTTAATAGTTTCTCAGAAGTTTCTCGTGTTGGACTCGACATACCCAAAAACATCGAACAGGATATGAAACAATCGATATTTCCAATACTAAAGAAAAAAGAACAATCTCAATTTTCACCCGTGATGACGTATTCAAGCGAGACCCTGACGACAGATGATCCTGCCTGTGTGCTGTTGCCTTCGGATGGGAACATCCACGAAATGATATCGGTGGATGGTCCAGCGGCGTTTGTTGACATATTGGCCCCGCCGTACGATCACACCACCGGTGAGAGGGTGTGTCAGTATTACCGGGACTGTTCAGAGGACACTCCCACCAGTTCCAATAGTCAGGTCCGTTGGTTAAGGAGTATTCCACCTCCCCACAGCTTTTGGTGTGACACTATGGAATATAATGGACCTTCCATGGAGATTCAATGATTCCTATTATATATGTTCCAATGACAGTATAGACATATTTAACCAAGACACACAGCTAGTCAACAGTACTAGAGTAGAACATCCACAGTAAAAAGGATCTATATGGATGTTACTTTGTGACCTGCATCTCGTTTACACAACTGAAAGAAACCTGGACATATTTCTTTTACTGTAAAAGCTAAATGCTGCTATGGACTTGATGATTTTGATATCTTATTGAAAAATTTGAAGTATGGTGTTATAAATTAATAGAGGATAATTTCACTTTAGAAGTGTAAAATTGAAGAATAATATAGAGGATAATTTCAATTTAGAAGTGTTTAATTGAAGAATAATCAGAGAATGTTGACCAAGAAATTAGTTAAAGAGGTTCCACTTCACCAGTACCACAAACTTTAACACTTCGTTTTTTTCTTCGTGAAGAGCTCAGATACTTTAAAAGGGAATATACCTCTTAACGACATGATTACATCATGATTATAAATATTTGGAAACAATTAATTTGATCCATTTACTAAGGTTTACTTTGGATGTTTGAACTGCAGCCTGTGAAATGACAATCAGTTTTGCTGATTCATTTTAAATGTTTTCATGTGGGTGCTCACATATCTTGATTACCTAGTCCATTCGACTCTAATTACAATACAGTTATCTACTGCTGTACATAATGCAATATAGATATGCAGACTTGTGAAAAGATCCATATTGTGTAATACCTCATCTACCTGTGATTGAATTGTTTAACAACCCAGCCTGTCAAAAAAAGGTTCCACTTCACCAGTATCACCAACATTAACACTTCGGGTTTTTTCTTCATGAAGAGCTCAGACTCAATCACCCAAATACTTAGAAAGGGAATATATTCACTGAAGCATCCTTTAAGCTTGCGATTTTGAGAAATTAGTTCTCATACCTGCTAATAATACCAACTGGGCGCCGCTGTATACACATGGGCGCCGCTGTATACACATGGGCGCCGCTGTATACACATGGGCGTCGGTGAAGTTTACGCACAGGCACCACTTTTTGCTTCCTCGATATCGAGGGATTACGCTCTCTGCGCCCCTGGAAAATGTCTTAGCAAAATTGTCTTATCCACCTTGTGGATGAGACAAGAAGACTAGTTTGATCCGTTGGTGTACATCGAAAGAATTTCGAGGTCGCGTAACGGTAAACTTATCTTAAAAAGACACGTATCAACATAGTGATTGGTCAGGTTTTTTTCAACTTGACACCAATCAAATAGCTAGCCGCATGTCTCCAATTTCGCTATAACATACCCCAGAGGTGCAGAGAGCGTAAGTGAGTGTAATCCCTGGAGTATCGAGGATGCACTTTTTGCAGTAAATTACGTACATGACTGTTACGATATCAAATTTGGTGGAGTGTCAAAAATGATCTGATAAGATAAGAAGTCATTTAAAAACAGACACCTAATATTCCACCACAATTGTGTATACAATCAGACATGATAACGTATAACAACATTTTTAAAACGCCACACTAACCCTCAAGTTCGCATAACCTTACCACAACTGGACCTTTGATAAGTTTAGGGTTTTAGGGTTAGTCTGACATCTTTCTTTTCCCAAACTATGCACCTAGCACGATGCGAACTAGGATGTGGCGTCGGTAGTGTTCTCTGGTCGCATTGTGGATATTATATGTGAATGTCATACATAGGGGACTTAATCAAATGTCTTGTTACGTATTCGCATCATAAAAATTAAACCATAGAACGACTTTGGCTCCATAAACCAAAGCGACGAGTCAAAAGAATTATTTGTAGCAATCAAAGAACTTTAGTACAACTTAAAAAGTATACTGTTTTTACCAGCATATCTCAACCCGATTTTTATCACCGGAACTCGTATATGTAACGTCATTCTTGAACTTGTGCCACGTGAGCAATATGAGAAAATATTACTAAATTCTTGAAGTGCTACCAACTTCTGCTCAACAACCTGGGCCTCGTCTTAATTAACAGTACAGTAAACATTTACAGTCGTTTACATGTTGACTAACAGTGCACGTACGTGGCTATCGAAAATAAGACAAAAATGTAAGGACATGGTTTCCCATACCCATGCGTGCTATAGGGCGGAGCATTGTGTCGTGTTTTACCTATTTCTTTAAATGTAAAGGTGCCATGATTAGTTTTTTTAGTTTTCAAAAATTTCACAAGTTCGACACGATCAAAAATCTAACCGACTGCCATGATTTATCGGGGCTATGGCGGAAAACTGCCCATATTTCCCTAAGTCGGCATTTATGAAAACGGAAAAAGTATTCATGACTAAACAATTTCTAACAGTGAAAATGCATAGAATAGATATTAGGTATTGTTAATATGATACTGCAAATATAGCCATATTCACTATATCTATGAAAGTGATGGGGTTTCCCCAGACTTAATAAATACTTTCAGCACTTTATCCGTGGACCAACGTTTGAATACATTTGTTGAATCCGTGATGTATTATGCAAAAACAAATCGTATTCCGGAAAAGTGGTCCTCCTTTGGGAAAGTGCTCAATATAATGAAAAACAGAACTGAGCGAGTTTGAATTCCCATCTTCGTCGATGTCCGATGTAGCCGAATGTGTAACGCAGTTAACTTGTGACCAGACAAAGTGAACGCTGCAAGTTCAAATCCACGTTCAGGTTCTCTTTTTTTGGATAAAATACCTATTGATTTATCTTCTATGGAATCATGTCAACACAGAAGACATAATTTTAAATGATATTTATGAGTTGTTTTCCCCTCCAATTGGCACTAGTAAGTTTATCTATCATTTAAACACAAACAAGTGATGCTGAAATACAAAATCATTGTGATTGTTGCGTCAGAATAACAATAGGCAGAGTAAAAAAAATATGAACTGTTATTATCTCAAATATATTATCGAAAATACGGGAAAATTCATCGTTGAGGACAGCCTCATTTGTTTGAAATGCAGAAAGGCTGCAGCACAAAGTATGGATCGCAAAACACGTGTAAGACATGCTTTTCGATAATTATATATATCGTATTGCCGTTCATAGATGCAGGAAAAACAAAATCAAGAAAGCAAGTAACGGCATGACGCAGGCGGTAGTAATGAAAATTAAATCTTTTTTGTACGATCTTGTGTTACACAAAGCATTTTATTTGTTTTTTTAATTCATAGAAATAATGCGAAAAAGCATTTTGCTGAGTCTTTATAGTGAAACGCATGTAACAATAGCCATGGACTTGATCTTAGAGACAGGACTCCGAAAGAGCTACATGTATAAAAATAACCCAGCACGCGTCATAACAGTACACGATGGCACGATCACAGTTTTGGGGGAATAGGCAGAGCAACCCGCCATAGCTCTTTCACCGATTCTCATGCGTACACAGCGGAAACCGGTTAGTAGGGTTCGTCGGGAATTCACATGTTCATCTCATAAAAGTAGCCTTTATAAATAAGTCGACTCTTCAGAAATACTTTATGCTTATTTGATCATATGTACATGTAGTGTATAAATACTTGCAGTAAATGCCCACTTGGTAACAAGACTCAGATTTTCACTTGCACACAAATTACTGGTCTGGACAACATATATTGGGCATTGTTTCACTCTGCTGTAGTACTAACAGAACCTAAGTGAATTCCAAGGATTCTTTTGGTTACGTGATTTAGACTCAATACTTATGACCTCATTCATTAGGAACAGAAACATTTTGCATGCCCTCAGGGATTTGGAAAATATTGAAGATAGCTTGGAAGTCTTAACTAGTGTCTGTGTAGTCATATTTGCTGTCTTGCAATTGTTTTATTAATTTTGCGGAATTTAAATTTACCATACTTAAATGTAAGTACAGTATCCATGAGTGACTTCTATTTTTTTAATCACAAATAATATGCAATAGACACTGGTCGTTGATGAACATGTATTTTGGCGACATTGTAAAATATGTGTGTTCGATGTTGCTTATTCCAGTATTACCTGGTATGACGTCGTTTCTGGTTATGTATTGTAACACACTGACAGTGGTAATGAATTATGTTTAGTAAAGAATCGTTGTTGTTTAATTCACAGTATATTAAAGTTACCTGTGATGATTTACACATTCTTCTGGGTTTTTTTGTTCTCTACCCGTGTAATGTCATGATTCCTGTTGACAGAATTAAATGTCTTAAGGATCTCCGTACCACTGCCCTAAACTGTAACAAATTATTGTCAACTTAAGGATCCCCGTACCACTGCCCTAAACTGTTAACAAAGTATTGTCTACTTAAGGATCCCCGTACCACTGCCCAAAACTGTTAACAAAGTATTGTCTACTTAAGGATCCATGTACCACTTCCCAAAACTGTTAACAAAGTAAACAAGGTATTGTCTACTTAAGGATCCCCGTACCACTGCCTAAAATTGTTGACAAAGTATTGTCTACTTAAGGTTCCCCGTACCACTGCCAAAAACTGTTACAAA
>NW_018404097.1:912722-929245 GCF_002113885.1 Mizuhopecten yessoensis
TAACAAAGTATTGTCTACTTAAGGATACCTGTACCACTGCCCAAAACTGTTAACAAAGTATTGTCTACTTAAGGATCCCTGTACCACTGCCCAAAACTGTAACACATTATTGTCTACTTAAGGATACCTGTACCACTGCCCCAAAACTGTAACAAAGTATTGTCTACTTAAGGATCCCTGTACCACTGCCCAAAACTGTTAACAAAGTATTGTCTACTTAAGGTTCCCCGTACCACTTCCCAAAACTGTAACAAAGTATTGTCTACTTAAGGATCCCTGTACCACTGCCCAAAACTGTTAACAAAGTATTGTCTACTTAAGGTTCCCCGTACCACTTCCCAAAACTGTAACAAAGTATTGTCTACTTAAGGATCCCTGTACCACTGCCCAAAACTGTTAACAAAGTATTGTCTACTTAAGGTTCCCCGTACCACTTCCCAAAACTGTAACAAAGTATTGTCTACTTAAGGATCCCTGTACCACTGCCCAAAACTGTTAACAAAGTATTGTCTACTTAAGGTTCCCCGTACCACTGCCCAAAACTGTTAACAAAGTATTGTCTACTTAAGGGTCCCTGTACCACTTCCCAAAACTGTTAACAAATATATTGTCTACTTAAGGATCCCTTTACCACTGCCCAAAACTGTAACAAAGTATTGTCTACTTAAGGATCCCTGTACCACTTCTCAAAATTGTTAACAAAGTATTGTCTACTTAAGGATCCTTGTACCACTTCTCAAAATTGTTAACAAATTTTGTCTACTTAAGGATCCCCATACCACTGCCCAAACTGTAACAAAGTAAACAAAGTATTGTCTACTTAAGGATCCCCGTACCACTGCCCAAAACTGTAACACATTATTGTCTACTTAAGGAAACCCGTACCACTGCCCAAAACTGTAACACATTATTGTCTACTTAAAGAAGCCCGTACAACTGCCCAAAACTGTACCAAATTTTGTCTACTTAAGGATCCCCGTACCACTGTCCAAAACTGTTAACAAATTATTGTCTACTTAAGAACCCTGGTTCTGTGCATAGGGACGTGCCCCTACAACCCTGGTTCCGTACGTAGGGACGTGCCCGTACGACCCTGGTTCCGTACATAGGGACGTGCCCGTACGACCCTGGTTCTGTACATAGGGCATGCTCGCACGACCCTGGTTCTGTACGTAGGGACGTGCCCGTACAACCCTGGTTCTGTACGTAGGGACGTGCCTGTACGACCCTGGTTCCATACGTAGTGACGTGCCCGTACGGCCCTGGTTCCGTACGTAGGGACGTGCCCCCACGACCCTGGTTCCGTACGTAGGGACTTGCCCGTACGACCCTGGTTCCGTACGTAGGGACGTGCCCGTACGACCCTGGTTCCGTACATAGGGACGTGCCCGTACGACCCTGGTTCCGTACGTAGGGACGTGCCCGTACGACCCTGGTTCTGTACGTAGTGACGTGCCCGTACAACCCTGGTTCCGTACATAGGGACGTGCCCGTACGACCCTGGTTCCGTACATAGGGACGTGCCCGTACGACCCTGGTTCCGTACGTAGGGACGTGCCCGTACGACCCTGGTTCTGTACGTAGGGACGTGCCCGTACAACCCTGGTTCCGTACATAGGGACGTGCCCGTACAACCCTGGTTCCGTACGTAGGGACGTCCCCGCACGACCCTGGTTCCGTACGTAGGGACGTGCCCGTACGACCCTGGTTCTGTACGTAGGGACGTGCCCGTACGACCCTGGTTCCGTACATAGGGACGTGCCCGTACGACCCTGGTTCCGTACGTAGGGACGTGCCCGTACGACCCTGGTTCTGTACGTAGGGACGTGCCCGTACGACCCTGGTTCCGTACATAGGGACGTGCCCGTACAACCCTGGTTCCGTACGTAGGGACGTGCCCGTACGACCCTGGTTCTGTACGTAGGGACGTGCCCGTACGACCCTGGTTCCGTACATAGGGACGTGCCCGTACAACCCTGGTTCCGTACGTAGGGACGTGCCCGTACGACCCTGGTTCTGTACGTAGGGACGTGCCCGTACGACCCTGGTTCCGTACATAGGGACGTGCCCGTACGACCCTGGTTCCGTACGTAGGGACGTGCCCGTACGACCCTGGTTCTGTACGTAGGGACGTGCCCGTACGACCCTGGTTCCGTACATAGGGACGTGCCCGTACGACCCTGGTTCCGTACGTAGGGACGTGCCCGTACGACCCTGGTTCTGTACGTAGGGACGTGCCCGTACGACCCTGGTTCCGTACATAGGGACGTGCCCGTACGACCCTGGTTCCGTACGTAGGGACGTGCCCGTACGACCCTGGTTCTGTACGTAGGGACGTGCCCGTACGACCCTGGTTCCGTACATAGGGACGTGCCCGTACGACCCTGGTTCCGTACGTAGGGACGTGCCCGTACGACCCTGGTTCTGTACGTAGGGACGTGCCCGTACAACCCTGGTTCCGTACATAGGGACGTGCCCGTACAACCCTGGTTCCGTACGTAGGGACGTCCCCGCACGACCCTGGTTCCGTACGTAGGGACGTGCCCGTACGACCCTGGTTCTGTACGTAGGGACGTGCCCGTACGACCCTGGTTCCGTACGTAGGGACGTGCCCGCACGACCAAGAGATGGTACTTTCTATGTGATTATAAATTAATGAGTTAGTAAAGTACTTCCATGTGACATTTTGCGAAACGATATGATTAACACTAAAATTAACACTAAAATGGCCGTCCAAAAATTGTGTAATCCACGGTCACATAAATATCTGTCCGAAAAAATGTAATAAAAACCTAGTCATAAAATTTATTTCATGATGGCTATATATTCATTTAACAGTCAAATGTCATATAAAGGGAAAATGTCACAGAAATTTCTTGATCTGTCCGTATGAAGTGACAACTTCTCATTTTTTTTCCCCACTGTAAAGGCCGATAATTTGTTTCAAGGTATATAGACTTACAGCGCTCTGTGTTATATCTTTAATAAAAAAAGAGTTAAATGTTTGGCAATGTTCTGACTTGGAGTTGCTTGTTCATTTATGATTATAAAGAGTTATTAACGAAATCATGTGTGTTTATCAATGCCTGTATACACAAAAAAGTGGCGCCGGACTCTATACTAAGGTCGTACACACTGTGTTTATGTTTTCTTCTATGTCATCGTCATATCAATGAAAAAGAATATTTCATTGTCAAATTCAATTGAGGAACCCACGAAGTATAAAATGACCCCGTGATCTAGATCTGTTGAACACAGATCTAGAGGATTGTGCGTGCGTCCGTTTACATTCGCTTCAGGAGCACATCTAACAAGAAACCGCTAATGGCGATATGGCCGGATTGCTACAGTACAGTTGCATGTAATTAAACGGTTGAATATTTTAAGAGTAACGTACTGTTCTTATGGCAGAACTATGTATTTATTTACCATATATTTAAAATGCAATCCACATAATTTTGTGACCACTCCAGTACGACTCCAGAACATGACACCTGTTTGACAGACATCGTCTGTATAGTGGTGTAGGCCTAGATGTGATCTAACCCAGACTGGAAGTCAGTGGTTTATGTGACACCTGTTTGACAGTCATCGTCTATATAATGGTGTACGCCTAGATGTGATCTAACCCAGACTGGAAGTCAGTGGTTTCTGTGACACCTGGTTTGACAGTCATCGTCTGTATAGTGGTGTAGGCCTAGATGTGATCTAACCCAGACTGGAAGTCAGTGGTTTCTGTCCAAACTGTAAAGAGTATTTCCTTCTTAATGTTTTAATAAGTTTCTCAGATTCTTTATTTTCCTCTAGGATGTTGATGTTGAAGTCTCCTAGGAGTATTGTTGGATGTTTATCAGCAGTGTTTAAATCCTTTGCACGTTGAAGCAGTGATAAGACGTGTGCTAATAATAATGATAATAATAGTCTTTATTTAAGCTTGCTTACATATTGAGTCAAAGACTCGTCTCCCATATGGTCAAGCATATTAAAAAATGTACATTATATACAACAATGATAAAATAGTACTATGAATAGTTAATTGGTAAGATAATTTTACATGTACATTTTAAATTCACTATTATCACAGAAACAGCTCTAAATGAAACAATGACCCGAGCTTTCAAGCGGTGGGGGAGAGCCCTACCAGCATGGTCAGCCCAGGTCACATTTTAACTATACAACAGTTACATAAATAAAGGCTAAATTACACAAATTACAAAAATGATGAGCATACATGTTTTTTAACCCATAAAACACGTTTTGGCATATTTCTTAAAAGATAATAGACTTTTGCAATTCTGTACATATGATGGTAAACTATTCCATATATATGGACCTTGATATTTGTTTTAATCACAGAAACAGCTTTAAATGAAACAATGACCCGATTGTTTTAAAAGACTGTTGATGATCTGGTAGTTCTTGAATGGATATCGGATGTCGAAGTAAAATTGTTCAAGTAATCTGGAGCAAGGTTGTTTAAGACTTTGTACATTAAAATACATTGGTTGTGGGAAATTCGTTTTTTAAAAGGCAACCATTTAAGTTTGCTAAACATTTCATTTGAAGGTGTACAAAAATCACATTTCAAAATAACTCTGGCAGCTCATTTTTGCAGTTTTTCAATCTTTGCAATGTGGTTCTGTGTGGTATTTCCCCAGATATTAGAGCAGTAGTCAAAATGGGGATTAATGAAGCAATTGTAATATGTGAGACAAGATGATTGGGTCAGGAAAAGTCGAAAGCGTCTCATTTGGAAAATTTGATATGCAATCTTTTTTGCAGTATCTGCAATTTGTTTATCCCAAGATAAACAATCGTCAATAGTAACCCCAAGAAGTTCTTATTGTTTCACATTTTCTAATTGTCTGTCATTTATAAAAACAGATAAATTTTCAGATTGTCTACATTTTCTTTGTGATGTTCCAATTAACATAACTTTAGTTGATGATGATGATAAGGAGTGTCTATACACAGCTAATATACACAATGTCAAATGATTTGCAATGTTGATTTGAAATGACATTATTTGACCTCTTCCATATTTAATACTGTTGCTGTTTAAAAGTGGGTGTTTTGATTATGTCATTATTCCACCATCTGGTCTAAGGTTGTTGTTTCCACACACTGCATCTTCCCTGATGACATATGGAGAACCTTCAAGTTGATAGCATTGGGTATCGTCTCAATTTTCAACCAAGTCTCAAACACCACAAACACAGAACAAACCTGAAAATTGTATTTTTGTTGTATATCTTCTATATGGCTATGCAAAGATCTTGCATTGTGGCATGCAGCCTTCACATCAATCATTACAGTATAGAGTGGCATGCAGCCTCCACATCAATCATTACAGTATAGAGTGGCATGCAGCCTTCACATCAATCATTACAGTATAGAGTGGCATGCAGCCTCCACATCAATCATTACAGTATAGAGTGGCATGCAGCCTCCACATCAATCATTACAGTATAGAGTGGCATGCAGCCTCCACATCAATCATTACAGTATAGAGTGGCATGCAGCCTCCACATCAATCATTACAGTATAGAGTGGCATGCAGCCTCCACATCAATCATTACAGTATAGAGTGGCATGCAGCCTCCACATCAATCATTACAGTATAGAGTGGCATGCAGCCTCCACATCAATCATTACAGTATAGAGTGGCATGCAGCCTCCACATCAATCATTACAGTATAGAGTGGCATGCAGCCTCCACATCAATCATTACAGTATAGAGTGGCATGCAGCCTCCACATCAATCATTACAGTATAGAGTGGCATGCAGCCTCCACATCAATCATTACAGTATAGAGTGGCATGCAGCCTCCACATCAATCATTACAGTATAGAGTGGCATGCAGCCTCCACATCAATCATTACAGTATAGAGTGGCATGCAGCCTCCACATCAATCATTACAGTATAGAGTGGCATGCAGCCTCCACATCAATCATTACAGTATAGAGTGGCATGCAGCCTCCACATCAATCATTACAGTATAGAGTGGCATGCAGCCTCCACATCAATCATTACAGTATAGAGTGGCATGCAGCCTCCACATCAATCATTACAGTATAGAGTGGCATGCAGCCTCCACATCAATCATTACAGTATAGAGTGGCATGCAGCCTCCACATCAATCATTACAGTATAGAGTGGCATGCAGCCTCCACATCAATCATTACAGTATAGAGTGGCATGCAGCCTCCACATCAATCATTACAGTATAGAGTGGCATGCAGCCTCCACATCAATCATTACAGTATAGAGTGGCATGCAGCCTCCACATCAATCATTACAGTATAGAGTGGCATGCAGCCTCCACATCAATCATTACAGTATAGAGTGGCATGCAGCCTCCACATCAATCATTACAGTATAGAGTGGCATGCAGCCTCCACATCAATCATTACAGTATAGAGTGGCATGCAGCCTCCACATCAATCATTACAGTATAGATTGGCATGCAGCCTCCACATCAATCATTACAGTATAGAGTGGCATGCAGCCTCCACATCAATCATTACAGTATAGAGTGGCATGCAGCCTCCACATCAATCATTACAGTATAGAGTGGCATGCAGCCTCCACATCAATCATTACAGTATAGAGTGGCATGCAGCCTCCACATCAATCATTACAGTATAGAGTGGCATGCAGCCTCCACATCAATCATTACAGTATAGAGTGGCATGCAGCCTCCACATCAATCATTACAGTATAGAGTGGCATGCAGCCTCCACATCAATCATTACAGTATAGAGTGGCATGCAGCCTCCACATCAATCATTACAGTATAGAGTGGCATGCAGCCTCCACATCAATCATTACAGTATAGAGTGGCATGCAGCCTCCACATCAATCATTACAGTATAGAGTGGCATGCAGCCTCCACATCAATCATTACAGTATAGAGTGGCATGCAGCCTCCACATCAATCATTACAGTATAGAGTGGCATGCAGCCTCCACATCAATCATTACAGTATAGAGTGGCATGCAGCCTCCACATCAATCATTACAGTATAGAGTGGCATGCAGCCTCCACATCAATCATTACAGTATAGAGTGGCATGCAGCCTCCACATCAATCATTACAGTATAGAGTGGCATGCAGCCTCCACATCAATCATTACAGTATAGAGTGGCATGCAGCCTCCACATCAATCATTACAGTATAGAGTGGCATGCAGCCTCCACATCAATCATTACAGTATAGAGTGGCATGCAGCCTCCACATCAATCATTACAGTATAGAGTGGCATGCAGCCTCCACATCAATCATTACAGTATAGAGTGGCATGCAGCCTCCACATCAATCATTACAGTATAGAGTGGCATGCAGCCTCCACATCAATCATTACAGTATAGAGTGGCATGCAGCCTCCACATCAATCATTACAGTATAGAGTGGCATGCAGCCTCCACATCAATCATTACAGTATAGAGTGGCATGCAGCCTCCACATCAATCATTACAGTATAGAGTGGCATGCAGCCTCCACATCAATCATTACAGTATAGAGTGGCATGCAGCCTCCACATCAATCATTACAGTATAGAGTGGCATGCAGCCTCCACATCAATCATTACAGTATAGAGTGGCATGCAGCCTCCACATCAATCATTACAGTATAGAGTGGCATGCAGCCTCCACATCAATCATTACAGTATAGAGTGGCATGCAGCCTCCACATCAATCATTACAGTATAGAGTGGCATGCAGCCTCCACATCAATCATTACAGTATAGAGTGGCATGCAGCCTCCACATCAATCATTACAGTATAGAGTGGCATGCAGCCTCCACATCAATCATTACAGTATAGAGTGGCATGCAGCCTCCACATCAATCATTACAGTATAGAGTGGCATGCAGCCTCCACATCAATCATTACAGTATAGAGTGGCATGCAGCCTCCACATCAATCATTACAGTATAGAGTGGCATGCAGCCTCCACATCAATCATTACAGTATAGAGTGGCATGCAGCCTCCACATCAATCATTACAGTATAGAGTGGCATGCAGCCTCCACATCAATCATTACAGTATAGAGTGGCATGCAGCCTCCACATCAATCATTACAGTATAGAGTGGCATGCAGCCTCCACATCAATCATTACAGTATAGAGTGGCATGCAGCCTCCACATCAATCATTACAGTATAGAGTGGCATGCAGCCTCCACATCAATCATTACAGTATAGAGTGGCATGCAGCCTCCACATCAATCATTACAGTATAGAGTGGCATGCAGCCTCCACATCAATCATTACAGTATAGAGTGGCATGCAGCCTCCACATCAATCATTACAGTATAGAGTGGCATGCAGCCTCCACATCAACCATTACAGTATAGAGTGGCATGCAGCCTTCACATCAATCATTACAGTATAGAGTGGCAGGCAGCCTTCACATCAATCATTACAGTATAGAGTGGACATCAATCATTACAGTATAGAGTGGCACTGGACGGCATTCAGTTTGTTTGTCAGTTCATGGTCTGTACATATCTGCCGTTACTGGTGGATCCACTTTTATATGTTTGGAATTGAAGTCCAGCAAATGTCTACCTTTGATGCTAATATATTATTATTTGTGATCAATACCACGGAATTAGATTACAGGGTGTAATCTAAGTCCGTGTCAATACTGAGGATTGCGACTTTTAATTACAATTTCATTCGGTTGTGAATAGTTCGAATACATGTGCTTCGTAAATTGTCTCATTACGTATCCAGTTGCAATTTGAAATCACTCATTTGGATGCCGCTGTAGGAATTAAGATGCAAGATTTCTCCCAAATCAATTTCCCCTATAAAGTCTAAAAGACGTTACATGTAGGTATAGTTCCCTTTGACATGTCAAAATCCAAACACAACTTTCCTTGGAAATATATATAGATTTAAAAAAATAGATATTTCCGGATATGCAACCCGGTGCGCCTGGCCAGAATATTAGTTTTTAAAGCGTCTGAGTGATGCTTACGTGTTCTTAAAATGGAGTCCTTGGAAGGTGGTTCGCCACGACTGACAAACTCCAAGTTTGAAGGTTCCCCAAGTCGCCTGTATTTGGCAGTTGCAATAACATGTTTAGTAACGCTTTCATTCGGTTTCGTTATTGGTTACAGTTCCCCGGCTATTCCAGATCTTGAGAAGGCAGGTTTTCTAGATGGGAAGTCGCAATCGGCATGGTTCGGCTCTCTGTTGACAGTTGGTGCAATATTCGGAGGGCCGTTTGCAGGGTTTTGCATTGAGAGGTTTGGACGGAAGTTTACAATAACTCTTTCCTCAGTAATTTTTGCCACTGGTGGCTTGATAACTGCACATGCATATTCAGTAACCATGCTGTTTGTTGGGCGCTTTTTAGTGGGATGGGCCAGTGGCCAGACAACCGTGTGTGCTCCTGTTTACATCGCAGAAATCGCCACAAAATCACTCCGAGGATTCCTGGGTTCATGTGTGCAGCTTTCCATTACCATAGGAATACTAATGGCGTACACGTGCGGCATGTCACTCAACTGGAGTAATTTATCAATTGTTGGAACCATACCTGCATTTGTTGCAATAATGGCTATGTTTTTCCTCCCAGAAACACCAAGATGGCTTCTGATGAAAAATCGTCGACATGAAGCATTAAATGCATTAAGTGCCATCAGGGGACCACATTCCGCTGTTGAGGATGAATGTCGAGACATTGAAGAAGGTCTAGATAACCAAGAGTCCTTCTCATTTGCAGAGTTTCAGAAGCCTGAACTGTCACGTCCATTGTTCATTTCCCTTGCCATTATGGCATTCCAACAATTTAGTGGCATAAATGCTGTCATGTTCTATACTGTGTCCATATTCAACAGTGCTGGATTTAAGAAGAGTGCAGAGGCAACTGTAATAATTGGTGCAGTTCAGGTGGTTGCTACAGCTGTGGCCTGTGTCCTGATGGACAGAGCTGGCCGTCGTAAACTACTCATTATCGCTGGGTCAGTCATGGTTTTTGCCTGTGGCTTGTTTGGACTCTACTTCATGCTTTCTTCCCAAAATATGAGTTGGCTTGCAATAACAAGTTTAGTGATATACATCATTGGATTTTCACTTGGTTGGGGTCCAATACCAATGTTAGTGATGTCTGAAATATTTCCAGCCAGGGCACGTGGTACAGCAAGTGGGTTGGCAGCTTTCACCAGCTGGTTCACTGCCTTTATCGTAACCAAGGAATTCTCTTTCCTCAATGAACTGTTTGGCCAAGCTGGAACTTTCTGGATCTTTGGTGCTTGTTGCTTGTTTGCTGTGATGTTTGTAAATAAACACTTACCAGAAACAAAAGGAAAGTCCTTAGAAGACATTGAACTGTATTTCCTTGGGCGAAGTATGATGCGTTAAGACACAGATTTTTTTAAAATTTATTTTCTTTATAATATATGACAAAGACCTTTTTCAAATGATGAAAGTGAAAAAGCTACAATTATAAAAAGGCTTTTTGTAATGTTTTATCTGGTAACAACATACAATCATGAACTGTAGCTGACTGCCATATGAGGAATATGCTATTAAGGGTCATTGGACTAAATTTTTGAAATTTAAGATTTAAAAATTCTTTAATACAATGGTCATTTATAGCTTCTATATTGCTATCTGTTTTTGTTTGCTTGTGTTGCCCATTTACTTTTTTTTAAACATTTGAGACTTTCACTAAACTTTAGGCTTCATTGCATGGTTCAACAAAATCTTGTTACTTTTTAGTTTGTTTGAAAAACCAAAAGAGTTGCTATGACTGCCATCTTGAAAATCTATTTTGAACTTAAAATATTTAAATTCTACTTCACTGAAATTGCTGAAATTATTCAGATCTATGTGGTCCAGTCCTTGTCTATGTATCGGTGTTCATTATTTGAAAGTGCCTCTTGCAATCTCCGTTCATCTTTTGGCCTTTTGATTATGTCACAAAACACATGTGACTGTTAAGCCCCCTTGAGCCACTTATTTGTTAAATATGATCTTTTAAAGAGATACAAGTGCTATTACCTTTCAATCTCAAAGTGGTCATAAACTTATTTGCAATAGTTTCTAGACTGCTGGAGCTAGATGTATATATTGGGTTACACAAATGTACAAATGGGTACACATTATTTTATATTGAAATTTATTTATTATCAAATTTGGGAATTCTCCCACAAGCTCCCTTCCCTTCCCTACGATGACACAGTACACTGTTTGACAATGCTGGCACTTGCGGCTTCCCTCCTTTGATGTACACATGTATTTAAGAAATTTGAACTGATCAGTGGTTGTATGGAAAATAACAGGAATGGAAAATGACAGAACTGCACAATTTAAGAAAGAAATGATATGTATAAAACAATTTCAGAAATGTGATTGAAACTTGCTGTATCAAAGGAGTGGTCTGACATTGAATCTCGCTTTTTGAGGGAAGCTCAAGTGTCATTGTGCTGAGAAATATGTAAATGTCATAGACACGGTCTTAAAACTAACACTTTGATTAGCAATCCTTTTCACATTTGTTAAAGGAAATCAATGGGTGCCCCTTTAGTCCTCTCCTCCACCTGGAGGTGAACCTTGGAGCCATTTTGCTATTTAACTCACTACTGAGGGTGACCATTTGGTTTCCTGATAAAAAATGATATTTCTCAGAATTTGTATTAAGAAGGATATCTTGCGTTATTTATACAATACTAATACTGATACTGATTTTGTGTGGAAATTTGACTGTATAATATAATTTGTTTATAACTTTGACAATTTTAAATATTATGGCATGTCATGGCCATGAAGAAACCATAAAGCCATATGCAAGATGCTTTTTGGAAAGTGGGTCAAATTATATGTACATACATATGTTACCCAAAACACCGGTCTAATCAGAACCAAATGCCTCTAGAGTGGTTTCCTTGTACTGTACTATATGATTACCTGCAGCTTGGCTTATTGTAATTGTGCTGATTGTTAACCTTGGAGATCTGATACCAGACATACTACTTCACATTGTTTTTGTTTATATTTTATTTTGAGGTGAAGATGACATTCAAGTATATTAAATATATTATAGCCATTATCACTACAATATATAATGAAATATTTGATTATCATTTGTATAAGATGTATTTCATAAAAATCCATTATTATTCCTTTATTCCTTAATATTTTGAATTGTTGGGGGGGGGGGGGGGGGGGGGAGCAATAAATCACTTCTTGAAATGCATTTTACAAATTATTGTTTTCCTCAGTACTTGAGTTGCCATTATCACTTTTATGAAATATTTGTTTTATCATATTTATAAGAATTATTTCATGTCAATCCAATATTGTTCCTCAACAAATCACATTTTTGAATGCATTTTACAAAATTATCGTTCCTCAATACTTGAGTTTTTCGAAAAGAAAGTATGGTACTGTATGATGTAACTTACAGGGGTTGAACTACCCACTGCCAAACCTAAACTAATACCGTGGTATTGCTATCCAGAAATTACCAAAAAATATGTGTTTTCTGTAACATGTT
Source organism: Mizuhopecten yessoensis (assembly GCF_002113885.1). NCBI lineage: Eukaryota > Metazoa > Mollusca > Bivalvia > Pectinida > Pectinidae > Mizuhopecten > Mizuhopecten yessoensis. The sequence continues at coordinate 925,237 of NW_018404097.1, forward strand.
AGAAAAATTTAGGGTAGGTAGGTAACACATTTTATTTTAACAAATAATTTTATATGTTTTATATAGGCGAGTGATCTTGAATTTAACAGTGCTTCTTTGAAAATTGCCTTAAAAGTTTAGGGTAGGCACAAAATATTAGGGTAGGTAGGGTTACTGGAAACACCAAATGATTTTTGTTTGGCCTTAAGAATGCACAGCAACAAAAAGAGAGATGAATACCTTGACAAGGGAAGTAACTCTAACTCTAAGCCAGAGATAGATTTTGTTAAAATAAAAACTCTGATGTTGAACTCTTTATTTTAATTTTTTGCGATGATACCCGATGCAGTGGTACCCTTTAACTTAGCCAGTTCACACATCTTCACACTGAACTGTATGTGTTAAGAAAAAACAACATACAGAGATTGAATGTAGGTGGTTCACTAGTGGGAAAAGCACTTTCTTTGGGCTTCTAGTCATTTCTTGGTAAAACAAAAATGTTCCTGAACTGCTGTATTCTGCATTTTTCAATAGATGACATCATATTTCTTAGGTTCTTCTAAATTGATATTTTGTTGAAGAAAACTATGTTACAAGAGATATGTGATTACATTGTGTGTTTTGATCATGGTAGATGATGGGACCAGGGGAAATGTTTCCTATTCTACTAATACAATGTACCAGTTAAATATTTCCCCCAGCTCTGTTGTATCTTCTATGTGGGCAGTAGTTTCATATATTGGTTATGCCTCTTATTAGTTTTCTTTTGCTTTATTAATGAATTTGAGTTCTGTGTCGGAGTACACCTATCACTTTATACAAGGTAAACCATTCTGTGTCCACTGTTCATACTTTTTTTTATCAAGAACATTGATTTATCATTATGATTATAAAAATGGCACTATTATCTTTTTTTTTCTATTATTATATTTTTATATTACTTTTACCTGTAGTTTCTGTATAGGGAAAAGTTCACCGAGTTAATGAGTTTGATATTAAATAAGTCAAATGAAATATTGAGGGTAAACTGTTTGTTACCTCGCTAAGCTTTTTAAGTTTGACATGTAGAGTGTAGCTTCATTAGGGCCCCTTATCGGAGAACATTTTGCTATGATATTAAGGAGCAAAATTGGTCGGAATTAAAGAATAAGTCAACTGACCAAAGATCAGGGTCACTGGATCAATGGTCAAGGTCATTTGGGTCCAAAGGTCAAAGACAAAGTGGATCTCTGACTTTGTCCCTGGCTCTTGATGGGGGAGGTATATAAGGTGAAATAAAACAAATCAAAGCTAACAAATGAGTATTGCACCAGTATTTACATTTCTGTTAGCCAAGCAAATATGGAGGTGGAAGGAAACAAGACTCGCATCATAGTACATGTAAAATGTATATTTTGCTTCCTTGCGATTCTTTTTGAAGTTCAAATATCAAACGTCAAGCTCAGCTATATGGGCAGATCGTTTCTTGATGATTATGGGGGATTTATTGCCACAAGACGGTGCCCTTACTGACCTGTCAGTGTTCTAGTTTATCTTGATGATTATGAGGGATGTATTGCCACAAGATGGGGCCCTTACTGACCTGTCAGTGTTCTAGTTTGTCTTGATGGTTATGGGGGATATATTGCCACAAGACGGGGCCCTTACTGACCTGTCAGTGTTCTAGTTTATCTAACCAACTCTAATGCTTGTCCTACTACCTAGTACATCAAGGCTCCACTGGAAATAGTTACGTGATATTTACTGGTTTAATATGTTCAAAATGAACATCTCACTGGTAACTAAAAGCATCATCACATTATTAAAATGTAATTCTATACCCACTCGCACGCGTTAAATCTGATGTGTGACTTAAAATATTGGTCACAATCTATTTGTAAACTCGGGTCAAAAGAGAAGAGTTTGAGATTTCACGATACCTTTATTTACAATTTCGTTTATTTCTTGTTGGCAAAATATGTACATATTAGGTACATAATGTATTTACAACATTTGTCCCAGTAAGTTGTGTGGTAAACACAGGAACTTGATTAGGTAGATTTATAAAGACATTCCTTCAGATTTTTTGTACAAATTTCACACCATGCCTTATCTGGATTTTGATATCACATTGAGGTGAGCTAATATATTTCTTATTTATTTAATTATTTACTGTGGGAAAATGTATGTGAAAAAAAATGTATCCATACATATGGGATGCCTAGTTTGTAAAACTATAACCAAAATATTTTTTGTGTTTATTGATAATATCACTTTAGTATATATTTCAAGGTCTTACACTTCTTACCGGTATTTATAAATTTGAAAATATTTCAAGGTCTTACACTTCTTACCGGTATTTATAAATTTGGGAATATTTTGGTTTCCCTAATTCACTAACTGCAATGATTCATACATGTTACCATCATACATTTTCTCGTTAATTTTTTCTCAATAATTGTTAAAAGTGTGTTCTAATAATATGTACATATATGTACTGTTGGGTTTGATGAAAAATAAAAGGTACAAGTTTCAAATATTTATTTTATTGTTTATATATATATACAAACATATTTTTTACAAAAGTAAATTATAAATATGACAATATCATCAATAATAAATGTTATAATTCTACAATTACAATCTCCAGTTCTGTGAAATTTAAGTGCGAGATGGACAAATAAAACATTTCACATAGACTTGGGTAACATTGTTAAATGATAAATAATAAATAATAAATATCCTGAAACTGAAATATAGGTCACATTTCCCCTAATTTGTTGGCAGACACTGCAGAGCTAAATCTGATGTGAGGAATGATGACCAACCAACTCAGTTTGATATAAACACTGGTAACAAACCCTAGTTCACATGGTACTTGTCCAATAGAACAGCTACTTCACTTCGGAGTGTTTTAGTTCCCTGTTATTTGGCACTGGGGACCTTTAATTTTGACAAGCTGTAGATGATTCGCCGTATCAGCGTTGTATAGTCCTAAGGATATCCTGAATGTCATCAATGGTACTCATGCTGGAAAAAAACAAGGACAACATTTCAAAAATGGTGACCAAATTACTGTCATGGTCTATATAGACATGTTTTGTATACAGCTTCCTGTTGATAAAATATTAAGTTATTGGTATAAACAGAAAGATAAGTCACGTACTTGCATAGTCCTGCAATGGCAGTATTCCAATATTTCCTTTTACAATAGTTTTACAAAAAAACTCCAGAAAACTCTTCAAATTGAAATATTTTGGAAAACTCTTCAAATTGAAATATTTTGGTAGTATTTTTTTTGCCTTACCTTTGCATCTGTTGAAATCAGAGTTATTTTCCATCGCTATGGTTGGTAAAAATTGTGACTTCTAGATTTATTTGAAAATACAATAGAAATTTTAAGATACATATTCAATTAGCTCAGTAAATTTCCTATGAACTGACAGTAATTCCTGGCTATTTTTACATACCTTCGAACCATGGCAGCTTGTCTGAAAATAAATAAGACGGCAACATAAACACTTTTAATATAATAAAACAATAGAAAAAACTTGTTTATTTCAACTACATTTACTTGAATAATTGTACAATATTGCCTCAAAGTGTTTTACAGGGAAGTGGAAAGGGGGGGGGGTTCTACATCTTCCCTTGTTACAGGGAAGTGGAAAGGGTGTAGTGTGTGTGTGTTCTACATCTACCCTTGTTACAGGAAAGTGGAAAGGTTTGTGGGGTGTGTGTTCTACATCTACCCTTGTTACAGGGAAGTGGAAAGGGTGGTGAAATGTGTGTTCTACATCTACCCTTGTTACAGGGAAGTGGAGGAAGTGGAAAGGGTGGTGGTGTGTGTGTTCTACATCTACCCTTGTTACATGGAAGTGGAGGAAGTGGAAAGGGTGGTGGTGGTGTGTGTGTTCTACATCTACCCTTGTTACAGGGAAGTGGAAAGGGTGGTGGGGGTGTTCTACATCTACCCTTGTTACAGGGAAGTGGAGGAAGTGGAAGGGGTGGTGGTGTGTGTGTTCTACATCTACCCTTGTTACATGGAAGTGGA
>NW_018404097.1:938766-954670 GCF_002113885.1 Mizuhopecten yessoensis
GTGTGTTCTACATCTACCCTTGTTACAGGGAAGTGGAGGAAGTGGAAAGGGTGGTGGTGTGTGTGTTCTACATCTACCCTTGTTACAGGGAAGTGGAAAGGGTGGTGGTGGTGGGGTGTTCTACATCTACCCTTGTTACATGGAAGTGGAGGAAGTGGAAAGGGTGGTGGTGTGTGTGTTCTACATCTATCCTTGTTACAGGGAAGTGGAAAGGGTGGTGGTGGTGGGTCGTTCTACATCTACCCTTGTTACAGGGAAGTGGAGGAAGTGGAAAGAAAGGGTGGTGGGGGATGTTCTACATCAACCCTTGTTACAGGGAATTGGAAAGGGCGGGTGTGTGTGTGTTCTACATCTACCCTTGTTACATGGAAGTGCAAGGGGTGGTGGTGTGTGTGTTCTACATCTACCCTTTTTACATGGAAGTGGAGGAAGTGGAAAGGGTGGTGGTGGGTGTGTTCTACATCTATCCTTGTTACAGGGAAGTGGAAAGGGTGGTGGGGAGGGTGTTCTACATCTACCCTTGTTACAGGGAAGTTGAGGAAGTGGAAAGGGTGGTGGTGTGTGTGTTCTACATCTACCCTTTTTACATGGAAGTGGAGGAAGTGGAAAGGGTGGTGGTGGGTGTGTTCTACATCTATCCTTGTTACAGGGAAGTGGAAAGGGGGGTGGGGTGTGTGTTCTACATCTACCCTTGTTACAGGAAAGTGGAGGAAGTGGAAAGGGTGGCGGGGTGTGTGTTCTACATCTACCCTTGTTACAGGTAAGTGGAAGGGGTGGTGTGTGTGTGTGTTCTACATCTACCCTTGTTACAGGGAAGGAGAAGGGGTGGTGGGGGTGTGTTCTACATCTACCCTTGTTACAGGGAAGGAGAAGGGGTGGTGGGGGCGTGTTCTACATCTCCCCTTGTTACAGGGAAGTGGAGGAAGGTGAAAGGAAGGTGGGGTGTGTGTTCTACATCTACCTTTGTTACAGGTAAGTGGAAGGGGTGGTGTGTGTGTGTGTTCTACATCTACCCTTGTTACCGGGAAGTGGAAGGGGTGGTGGGGGCGTGTTCTACATCTACCCTTGTTACAGGGAAGGGGAAAGGGGGGGGGGGTGTGCATTCTACATCTACCCTTGTTACAGGGAAGTGGTAAGGGTGGTGGGGTGTGCGTTCTACATCTACCCTTGTTACAGGGAAGTGGTAAGGGTGGTGGGGTGTGCATTCTACATCTACCCTTGTTACAGGGAAGTGGAGGGAGTGGAAAGGGTGGTGGGATGTGTGTTCTACATCTTCCCTTGTTACAGGGAAGTGGAAAGGGTGGTGGGGAGGGTGTTCTACATCTACCCTTGTTACAGGGAAGTGGTAAGGGTGGTGGGGTGTGCGTTCTACATCTACCCTTGTTACAGGGAAGTGAAGGAAGTGGAAAGGGTGGTGGGATGTGTGTTCTACATCTTCCCTTGTTACAGGGAAGTGGAAAGGGTGGTGGTGGTGGGGTGTTCTACATCTACCCTTGTTACATGGAAGTGGAGGAAGTGGAAAGGGGGGTGGTGTGTGTGTTCTACATCTATCCTTGTTACAGGGAAGTGGAAAGGGGGGTGGGGTGTGTGTTCTACATCTACCCTTGTTACAGGGAAGGGGAAAGGGGGGGGGGGTGTGCATTCTACATCTACCCTTGTTACAGGGAAGTGGAAGGTGTGGTGGGGGCGTGTTCTACATCTACCCTTGTTACAGGGAAGGAGAAGGGGTGGTGGGGGTGTGTTCTACATCTACCCTTGTTACAGGGAAGTGGAGGAAGTGGAAAGGGTGGTGGGATGTGTGTTCTACATCTTCCCTTGTTACAGGGAAGTGGAGGAAGGTGAAAGGATGGTGGGGTGTGTGTTCTACATCTACCTTTGTTACAGGGAAGTGGAAAGGGTGGTGGGGTGTGTGTTCTACATCTTCCCTTGTTACAGGGAAGTGGAAAGGGTGGTGGGGTGTGTGTTCTACATCTACCCTTGTTACAGGGAAGTGGAAGGGGTGGTGGGGTGTGTGTTCTACATCTATTCTTGTTACAGGGAAGTGGAGGAAGTGGAAAGGGTGGTGGGGTGAGTGTTCTACATCTACTCTTGCTACAGGGAAGTGGAGGAAGTGGAACGGGTGGTGGGGTGTGTGTTATACATGTTTTCTTGTTACGGGGAAGTGGAAGGGGTGGTGGTGGGGTGTTCTACATCTACCCTTGTTACAGGGAAGTGGAAAGGGTGGTGGGGTGTGTGTTCTACATCTACCCTTGTTTTGAACCTTGCTTTTCTGTAGCCAAGATAATCAAAATTGGATTGGAATTATAATTTATTACTGAATCAGACAGGTCTTGAATGAATACAGTCAAGTTAACTCGGAGACATATATAAGTTTACACAGTAAAAGTGGCTTCCAGTTATTGGACAAAGACGTCATTTCTTTTTGCAGAAAATTGAAGACAGTTACTTACTGGAATTCAAGTTGTGTTTTTATATTCATCATTTTCTTCAATGACTGCAAAAACAAAAGAAAGAGAATATACAAACTGGTTATAACCAGTAAAGTGAATTTAAAAGAAAATATGCAGACATTAATATCCATACTGCTATGCTATCAAGGTATCCAGTTTAAACATTTTTAGGTCACCTGAGACAAAGTCTCAAGTGACCTATTGCGATCGCCTTTTGTCTGGCGTGCATCCGTGAACAATTTACACTTTCAACTTCTTCTCCAAAACCCCTGAACCAATTTCAATGTAATTTTGCAGAAACCTTCCATGGCCATAGGTCAACCAAACTTGTGAATTATATGGTCCTTATAGCCCCCAGGGGCATGAGGGGACGGGCCCAAAAGGGTCAAATTGACTAAAATTTCAAAGATCTTCTTCTCAAGATCCAGATATGGTAGAATCAAATACTTTTCATAGATGGAAGGGTCTTAAGGTGCTTTACCAAAATTCAGCTGACTGACAGAACCTCTATTTGTACACAGTACATATACTAACCAGATCTTTCACACTACTTTTGCATTACATGTAGTTCAAGTTAACTTTGTTACAAAATGATTCCTTTATCATTTGGCAACATCGATTACATCAGCTTTTACATAACTCAGGTGACCGTTAAGGCCCATGGGCCTCTTGTTTATAAAGTTTTAACACTTCTGTCATGCAGAACATTTCTAAAATGTCTGTAAGAGGATTCATACAGATGTGATCTAAGCTTTGGGCAAAGATCATAAACTGTTATAATTTTCTACTGTTTAATTATTTTCCACTGTTTAAGCACATTGGTATGGACATTTTCAATTTAATATTTAAAAATACTCAGACTCAAACTTACCTCTGATGAATTTTGAATGATATTTTCTTGATAGGTAAAATTCTTTTCAGCCTGTGCCAACAGCTGAAAAGAGATGGAACAAAAATTGTTATCATATATATATACCTGTGTAAGAGGAGAAAGAGAAATGCAACTGCCAGACTGGTATTCAAACACAGGACCCTCTGAACTCTAGATGGACACTGTACCAATTGAGCTACCTGATTGCCGATTAACAACCCAGTCAAGTTCTGCTACATTAATTCCTCCCTCCTTTTTCTAAGTCCTCACCCACAAAGACAACACTATGTACACAGGTCCAGGTTTTCCCTTGCCAAGCATTCACTCAGTGCTTGAAACAAGGGTTTGTAAGCTCACCGATTTTGTAACGGGAGAAAGAGAGATACAACGGCCAGACCGGAATTCAAACCTGGGACCCTCTGAACTCTACCAATTGAGCTACCTGGTTGCTGATGAACAACCCAGTCCAGTTCCACTACACCTGAAGAATGTCCCTAAAGCTCAGCGGTAGAGTGACTAAGTAGAAAGCCTGGGATAGTGGGTCCTATCCCCTGCAAACGCATGTATTCTTTTTCACTACTTCCTTCTTAAATGTTTCTGATGTAATCGGACGAGGAATAGTGATAAAGAAAGTGCCTTCGCTGTGGCTCAAACCAGCGACCCTTGGCTCCCCAGCCAGATGCTTTACTGCTGAGCCAAAGGGAAATTCTCTACAGCTGACCCATGTAAGGCAACCTTATCAATGTACATCTTTTACACTATTCCCCCCTCTTTGAAAAACCAACCAAGGTTCTTTGACTCCCCACCAAGGATTCTCCTACCTTGAACAGGGAGGGTCAACGGCACCAGTTTGAAATAGGACGAGGAATTGTGATAAAGAAAGTATTGTGGCTGTGTCTCGAACCCGCGACCCTTGGCTCTCCAGCTCTACTGCTGAGCTAAAGGGAAATTCCCTACAGATGACGCTTGTTAGGCAACCAAATCAATACACATCTTTTACAGTGATATAACATGCGCTGTTACATTGTAATTATATAAAAACAGAATACATTTTATCGGAAGCGTTCTTTATTGCAAACCATAAGCAGAAAATAGATTTTATATTAAAGTTGACGGTTTATCATAACGTTATGATTAACCGTCAAAACTGGAGACGCCATGCATATTAAAGCGGTAATGGCGATGATAGATGCCATACTTCGCTGGATTTCGAAGATCTGACCACATATCTTGTCAGAGATCCAAGATCTCCGATGTTCTGTGAAACTTTCTCGTTAAGTCGTGTCTTGGTCTCTGCGTTCCATTGGATCGAAGCCATCTCTCACACCCATCAAAACAAAATTCGATGTTGATTATTGTAAACAAGCATCAAATTGATACAGACTAAGGTGACTACAGGAAGAACCGAAAAGCGGGTGCACACCGTGACTGTATTTACATATCGGTAATGATTCTGGCTTCAGGAGAACACTAACTCCGTTTTTGTTCTTTAGACATTTTCAAAAAAGTCTTCAGAAATTCAATGTTTGATAATATTTCTAACCAGGTTTTTAAAATGAGGTTGTTACAATACTTGCAAAGTTTGATGATTTAGCTCTGAAAATACAGTTTTTTTTAAAGAATAAACAAGTTAAAATGGCGGCTTTGATGTGTGAGGGTTATTTTCCATGACACATTAGAACACGAACTCCTTTTTAATTCATTATTTAATTTCGAAAACATCTCCAGATATTCATTCAAACATAATATTTCTAGCCAGCTTTTTCAAATAAGGTTTTTACATTACATATACTTGCAAAGTTACATAATTGAGCTCTGAATATACAAGTTAAAATGGCGGCTGTGATGTGGGAGGGTTTATTCCTTTCATGACACCGGCACTACTTACTAGTTCATTATTCAATTTCAAAAACGTATTCAGATATTACATTATATTTCTAACCAGCTTCTTAATATAAGCCATTTATGTCTAGGATATGTGACATGTTGACACGAACTACACGACCGAATTCTCACTGGTAACACATTGACCAGACTATCGCCACCAGCTAGGATCGATATCATTTTGCTTCGACATGTGCTTTCAGTAGCTATCAAAACAAGCACTCACAGACCAGGTTCCGAGTGATAGCGCCGCCCCGCAACCCAAGTTTCGCGGCGTATCTTATTCCACTGCCTTAACAATATGATCATGCGTGTTTTTGCGAGATCTGCGTGAGTTGCCAATCTCTGTAATATAAATGTATAAGTCTCTGTTTAAACACAATATTTATATACAGGAACTGGATTAGTTTGGATTTATTGGCGCTCTCAGTTGACATGTATATGATAAAATTGGAAGATTTATTCTGAAAATAGTGTTTCACAATTCATCACTCATTTTTTTCCACTTTCAACATTGGGGACAAAAAAAGGCGCCGGCACACCCTACTACCTGTGTTAGTTGGTTGATCGGTAATTAGTTCACCTTGAATTCACATGTACATCAGGTACATTAGGTGTCGTAAATGCAATTTGGCCAAGGTATTAAGTGGCAAGACCTACAGGTAGTACCTTATAACATTCTATCTGTATATCTCAGTTTGAGGTTACATTGAATGTATGCTGGCCCGGAATTAGATTTCCGTGATTCAGGCTTGACTGTTAATAACTTCTCTTTAGGATAAGAACACTATTGATGTCTTTATTTGTCTGTTATTCAGATTTATTTGTAAAGAGCGTGTGCTAATTCTATAAAGTGATATATTCTATTTTTTCTATGGTCGTATACTTACTAAAAATTAACCATATACACATATATAATAAAATTTAATAAATTATAAGAAAGTAATGCTTATGAAATGCTGTTCTTCGACCACAGTGACATGCATCCTTAACAAGTTCGACAAGCTAAGGCAAGCGCCCAGGCACCAAGATGAAAACATGATCATGTGACCAACATGTATTTATCGCCATTTTGTATTGTGTTGGCAGTTGTATCTACTGATTTCTGCTGGTTGACAGCAAGTGACAGTCGTTCCTGTTTTCTGTGGGGGAGATAACCTCAGGGATATATTTGACACATCTCCTTAGTTAACACCAACTTGAAGATTTCCGAGCAACCGGATATTTATGATTTCTTGGTAAGAATTGCCCGAGGAAATGTAATGGATCGGTGTGTAAAAAAATGTCGTCCGTCGCGTTCATGTGTTGTCATTTATAGACTCAAGAAGCAAAACCCATGTCGAATGATATACATCATTGCTGTTACTGTGTATCTACGTATCTACGAGATACCTGAGAAATTACGCTGAGTTCTTCAGTGTACGTTAAGAATTATGAGTTGGATAAATTTAGTTTTGTACTAACGGAGAGTTGATGACAATGATGTGTTGATTAACCGCTCGTGATCGTTTGACAGCTTAATAATGATTACTTCATGAGAAGGCCTAGTTCACTGAACGTCGCTTTACGTGCACGGCATATCAATGTTTTAAACCCTGTGTCTTTGCTTAGTATAAGGGAACCAAATGTATCTTGTTCCTAATCAGGTGTTGAATTGGTATTTTAAAAAAAAAAGAGTATTTTTTTTGTGTTAAAATGTGTGGTAGTTGTTAGACCGGTATGTGAAACGTATGTCCTGGAGTGCACAGGCCATTAAGGACATATTTGGGTGCTCATCCTAAATATTTTAGGGGCCTCTTCTCCTCGTGTGTTATGTTTGTCTCAAAGCTAAAATTCTCTATCAGATATATCTGATAGTTTGATTATCTATCGTGTTGTGCAGCAAGTGTCATTTTCAAAATATTGTTTGTACTGCTCTGTTGGTGACCTTTTAATTACACATGTCCATGAAGTTTGTCATATGATGTCTTTTTTTGAGTCAGTTTGACATATTTATATACCACAGGCACTTACAAAAATGTAGGCAGTATTTTTCTTATGACATCAAAGAACACATCCAGATTTGCAACAAAAACCTTTCAAGACAGAGATGTTCTCAACCTGATAGGCATTATGTATGTCTTTTTGTATTAAGGATCGTGGATTGTTTATTAGTGATTTAAAGAATATTTCCAAAGTGTTTCTAGCAACTTGAAAGTAACCATATAGGATTTGGATATATATACACATTTCACAATAATTAAATAACTTAGCAAATACACATGAACAGTGTAAATTTGTGATGGAGCAGTGCTGACAAATTTTTGGAAATAAAAAATAAATAAGGGACATGTTGCCAATTTATTTCTTCACTCTAGATCTATGTACTCACATATTTTGAAAATTTGATATTATTTTTTTCATAACTGAAACAATGCCTAATTTATAATTTTCCTGTTATTTAAGGTACTCTGATCATGTCCAGTGTTGACAAGGAGAATGAAGACGTAACAGAAAACCCACACCCTGAAGATGAAGCAGAATCTGACCTGAACCTTCCTGAGGGAGCTGAAGGTCAGTATGGCATTGAGGATGGAGCAGAAGGTCAGGGCAGGAATGAGGCAGAGAGTGAGGACAGCATAGAGGAAGGTACTGAGGCAGAGCTGGAGGCAGAGGATGAAGCGTTGGCCCACCAGGCTGTGGCCAGACCAGTGGAATCGGCCAGCAGTCAGGATGAAAGGAGCAACACTGAAGCAGGGGAGGAGGCAGATTCTGACTCTGAAACAGAAGACTTTGTTATGCAAACTGCTGAAGGAGCATCCCTTGTAGAGGGACAGGAAAGCAGGAACTATGAAGGAGGGGGAGATAATCCAGAGCAGGATATGCATTCGGGCAATTCCACAGGGGCAGAGGGTAATGTGGATATTCCTACACAACATGAACAATCATGTGATTTGGCAGAGGCAGATGTTGGTGTGATAAATGTAAAGGGTAATCTGGGAGACAGAGACATGGAGACAGAATCTGACAGGCATCTTGTTGACAGTGATGTGTCCTGTAGGACTAAGGAAGATAATTTGGGTGAGAAAAAAATCTCTATGGTAGAGTCTGGTGAGGATTTGGTTGAGGCGGATACGAAAATGGTTAGTGAGTCTGTTGAAGCTGATTCTGACATGACCTGTGGAAATGAGAACATTACTGACCAGGACTTGCCAGAGAGTAGTGCTAGTGCACTTAACTCTGAACGGCCAAGACTGTCAGAGGAGGCGTGTAGGAAAATGGACGATGAAGAGGAATCGGTCAGTGTAAAGGAAGATGTGACTGAGGATGCCAGTAATATTCTTCTGGAGGATGAGTTGGGTAGTGTTCATGACAAACAAGTACTTCACATCAAAAAGACACTTCATCGTGGTGAAAGTGGAGAGTCTTGGGAGCCAGAATGTGATCAAGACTCTGATGAAATGCGAGGTCCTATAGAATCACCTGATTCTAATAGTCAGTCAAATGTTTGTGAGAGTCAAAGTCCAATAAATCATTTAAATCAGGAACCATCAGTCACCTGTGAGAGAATTGAGTTGGTTGTGACTGAAGACAGTGTATTACAGGAAAGCACTGTTGAAACTTCTAATCACCAAGGTTTGGCTGTGTGTCCACAAAATCAACATTCTAGTCAACGTGTGAGTGACTCGAACAGCTCCATGTCTACTGTTCCTGAGGTTACTGGGAATGGAGAATGTTCAGCTAGTCAGGGGATAGACCAGCGTCTTTCACACGACACAAATAAGGGAAATAACTCTGTGTGTGACGATACTGTAAATACTGATACAAATACAGGGAATAACAACTCTATATGTATTGCTAGAGACATTCACGAAAAACATTCCAGTGAGGATTCTCATGCCTCTCACAAATACAATGACGAAGACTGCAGCCGCCTCAGTACAGATTCACCCAGTAGTGATGCTGACAGAGGTACACAAAAGGGGAATAACTCTGATAGGGACAAGGCAGACAACTCTAAAAAGAGTAGTAGTGACAAACATTTGGATTATAGACCAAACATAAGTAAACAATTAAAGGAAGCAACACAACAAAACTGTGATATGGTTAAACCGTGCCTGCCTAGTAAAGTAGGTACAGTAGATGACGATCTTTTAGATGAGCTGGAATCAGAATTGACCAATCAGAATCCAGAAAGGTCAGCTGTTGGTATCATTGACCCAGATTTGACATTAACGTTGGATAGTGAAAGTGGAGATGCCACTCCTACTGGCAGGCTAAGTCCAGTGCTTCCGAATGGTTTTGTCCATGTGGGTGTCCACTCAAAGCTGGTACAGAAGTTACAGGCCTTACAGCAGGAGATAAAGAGGTCCAAGGGCCACATACAGAAAGAACAAAAGGAAACCCAAAGGTAAAAATGTCACTGGATTTTACATATATACAGAAGATGAGTGATTTGAATGTATTTCATGTACATTTAGGAACAGGGCTGTCACCTGGTCTGTGCTGGGTACCGGTATACGTACTTCTACATAATTTTTGTCACAAAATACCCCCCCCAAAAAATAAAACACAACCAATATCATGCCCAGCTACGTTCAGGCCAGGATTTGTCATTACAAAGGTGAAATCTGTTAGGTAGTGGTGTAACGATATATTTTACTATCGATAGATTACAATTGTACACCTCTCGGTTTGATTAATTGATGACAACTTAATGAACTTGATAACAATCGTCGATATCATGCTAAACAATTCGATAGTTTCAAAACTTCTATAACACTTACAGTTTTCATTATCACACCATGCAATTATGAGTACTGATAATTCAGTCGTTATCATTAAGACGCACTTGACTGTGCTAACACAAGGTGTCGGGCGCAGTAGTCACTATAAGATATTAATCTCAGTGGGTTTTAATTGCATAAATGCATGACTAATTTGCATATTTAAAAAAAAATGACCTTATACCAACGAACCTTCAAAGAATTGATAGAAAGACAAAGGTAAGCAAAGTATCCAATACTATTGCAATACTATTGTGATAGTATACCACAATAATTGAATTATCGCAATAGTGTTTCCCCCAATAGCAAAAGTGAAAGAAAAAAACATGCAATAGCTATAGTCACCCCTACTTTTAGGAGTCAAAAATGGGCAGATATAATACTTTCTCCGAGTATCTCTGAATGTAGAACACTGTACGCTCCTAATCTGATTTACGACAATCTTTGGCCATGTTTAGGCTATAGCTATTGTTAATATTTGTTTTGTTTGTTATGGGAGTTTTTGGTTGACACAAAAGTATTAAAAAGTTTCCAACTTTCATGTATCAGGTATGACTTCAAGCTGATTCCATTTGAAGCAAGTTAGTTTGGAACAGATATAAAGGGCTAGGCATTTCTGTTGACATTAGAAAATACATGTACACAAAGTAGCTAGCTGTGTTATTCAAAATGAATCTAGAAATATAATATGTACACACCTTTTGTTACCAGAGAGAAATCAATAAAGGTTCACATGTCGGTACTGTAAAAGAAATATGACATTGTACATAAATATGTGTTTCTTTCCTGAGTACACACTATACATACCACACCAGTTACATGTAATGTAACTCACAGGGTATCAAGAAACACACAATATATAATAATAATTGAAGGTTAAGGATATAACACTGCATCAGTGATAATTATAGAAGAGTTTCACTTTTTGAGCTATTTTTCTACTTTAAATGAAATAATAACAAGATTTTTTTTTTCTGGTTTAGAGTTACTTCCCTTGTCAAATAATTCATCTTTTATTTCGATGTTATGCATCCGTAGGACCAACAGTGTATAGGTGCCAAGTTAAAAGTGTATCCATAGGACCAACAGTGTATATAGGTGCCAAGTTAAAAGTGTATCCATAGGACCAACAGTGTATATAGGTGCCAAGTTAAAAGTGTATCTGTAGAACCAACAGTGTAAAGGTGCCAAGTTAAAAGTGTATCCATATGACCAACAGTGTATAGGTGCCAAGTTAAAAGTGTATTTGTAGGACCAACAGGGAATAGGTGCCAAGTTAAAAGTGTATCCGTAGGACCAACAGTGTATATAGGTGCCAAGGTAAAAGTGAATCCGTAGGACCAACAGTGTGTATAGGTGCCAAGTTAAAAGTGTATCTGTAGAACCAACAGTGTATAGGTGCCAAGTTAAAAGTGTATCCATAGGACCAACAGTGTGTAGGTGCCAAGTTAAAAGTGTATTTGTAGGACCAACAGGGAATAGGTGCCAAGTTAAAAGTGTATCCGTAGGACCAACAGTGTATATAGGTGCCAAGTTAAAAGTGTATACTTAGGACCAACAGGGAATAGGTGCCAAGTTAAAAGTGTATCCGTAGGACCAACAGTGTATAGCTAAAGGTGCCAAGGTAAAAAGGTATCAGTAGGACCAACAGTGTATATGTATAGGTGCCAAGTTAAAAGAGTATCTGTAGGTATAGGACCAACAGTGTATAGGTGCCAAGTTAAAAGTGTATCCGTAGGTATAGGACCAACACTATATAGGTGCCAAGTTAAGAGTGTATCCATAGGACCAACAGTGTATAGCTATAGGTGCCAAGATAAAAGGGTATCCGTAGGACCAACGGTGTATATAGGTGCCAAGTTAAAAGTGTATCCGGAGGACCAACAGTGTATAAGTGCCAACTTAAAATTGTATCTGTAGGACCAACATGTGTACAGTGTATAGGTGGCAAGTTAAAAGTGTATCCGTAGGACCAACAGTGTATAGGTGCCAAGGTAAAAGTGAATCCGTAGGACCAACAGTGTATATAGGTGCCAAGTTAAAAGTATATCCATAGGACCAACAGTGTATATAGGTGCCAAGTTAAAAGTATATGCATAGGACCAACAGTGTATATAGGTGCCAAGTTAAAAGTGTATCTATAGGACCAACAGTGTATATAGGTGTCAAGTTAAAAGTGTATCCTTAGGACCAACAGTGTATAGGTGCCAAGTTAAAAGTGTATCCTTAGGACCAACAGTGTATATAGGTGCCAAGTTAAAAGTATATCCATAGGACCAACAGTGTATATAGGTGCCAAGTTAAAAGTGTATCCGTAGGACCAACAGTGTATAGGTGCCAAGGTAAAAGTGAATCGGTAGGACCAACAGTGTATATGTATAGGTGCCAAGTTAAAAGTGTATCCTTAGGACCAACAGTGTATATAGGTGCCAAGTTAAAAGTGTATCCTTAGGACCAACAGTGTATAGGTGCCAAGTTAAAAGTGAATTTGTAGGCCCACCAGGGAATAGGTGCCAAGTTAAAAGTGTATCCGTAGGACCAACAGTGTATAGGTGCCAAGGTAAAAGTGAATCGGTAGGAACAACAGTGTATATGTATAGGTGCCAAGTTAAAAGGGTATCCTTAGGACCAACAGTGTATATAGGTGCCAAGTTAAAGGGGACCAACAGTGTATAGGTGCCAAGGTAAAAGTGAATCGGTAGGAACAACAGTGTATATGTATAGGTGCCAAGTTAAAAGGGTATCCTTAGGACCAACAGTGTATATAGGTGCCAAGTTAAACATGTATCCATAG
The DNA here is from genome assembly GCF_002113885.1 of Mizuhopecten yessoensis. Taxonomy (NCBI): domain Eukaryota; kingdom Metazoa; phylum Mollusca; class Bivalvia; order Pectinida; family Pectinidae; genus Mizuhopecten; species Mizuhopecten yessoensis. The sequence goes on from NW_018404097.1 coordinate 951,532, forward strand.
GACCAACAGTGAATATAGGAGCCAAGTTAAAAGAGTATCTATAGGACCAACAGTGTATATAGGTGCCACGTTAAAAGTGTATCTATAGGACCAACAGTGTATATAGGTGCCAAGTTAAACGTGTATCCATAGGACCAACAGTGCATATAGGTGCCAAGTTAAACATGTATCCATAGGACCAACAGTGAATATAGGAGCCAAGTTAAAAGAGTATCTATAGGACCAACAGTGTATATAGGTGCCACGTTAAAAGTGTATCTATAGGACCAACAGTGTATATAGGGGCCAAGTTAAAAGTGTATCCATAGGACCAACAGTGTATAGGTGCCAATTTAAAAGTGTATCTATAGGACCAACAGTGTATAGGTGCCAAGTTAAAAGTGAATACGTAGGACCAACAGTGTATATAGGTGCCAAGTTAAACATGTATCCATAGGCCCAACAGTGTATATAGGTGCCAAGTTAAAAGTGTATCTATAGGAACAACAGTGTATATAGATGCCAAGTTAAAAGTGTATCTATAGGACCAACAGGGTATATAGGTGCCAAGTTAAAAGTGTATCCATAGGACCAACAGGGTATATAGGTGCCAAGTTAAAAGTGTATCCATAGGACCAACAGTGTATAGTTGCCAAGATAAAAGTGTATCTATAGGACCAACAGAGTATATAGGTGCCAAGTTAAAAGTGTATCCATAGGACCCAACAGTGTATATAGGTGTCAAGTTAAAAGTGTATCTATAGGACCAACAGTGTATATAGGAGGTGCCAAGTTAAAGGTGTATCCATAGGACCAACAGTGTATATAGGTGCCAAGTTAAAAGTGGATCCGTAGGACCGACAGAATAGGTGCCAAGTTAAAAGTGTATCCGTAGGACCAACAGTGTATAGGTGCCAAGTTAAAAGTGAATACGTAGGACCAACAGTGTATATAGGTGCCAAGTTAAAGGTGTATCCATAGGACCAACAGTGTATATAGGTGCCAAGTTAAACGTGTATCCATAGGACCAACAGTGTATATACGTGCCAAGTTAAACATGTATCCATAGGACCAACAGTGTATATAGGTGCCAAGTTAAACATGTATCCATAGGCCCAACAGTGTATATAGGTGCCAAGTTAAAAGTGTATCGATATGACCAACAGTGTATAGGTGCCAAGTTAAAAGTGTATCCATAGGACCAACAGGGTATATAGGTGCCAAGTTAAAAGTGTATCCATAGGACCAACAGTGTATATAGGCGCCAAGTTAAACGTGTATCCATAGGACCAACAGTGCATATAGGTGCCAAGTTAAACATGTATCCATAGGACCAACAGTGAATATAGGAGCCAAGTTAAAAGAGTATCTATAGGACCAACAGTGTATATAGGTGCCACGTTAAAAGTGTATCTATAGGACCAACAGTGTATAGGTGCCAAGTTAACAGTGTATCTATAGGACCAACAGTGTATATAGGTGCCACGTTAAAAGTGTATCTATAGGACCAACAGTGTATATAGGCGCCAAGTTAAACGTGTATCCATAGGACCAACAGTGTATATACGTGCCAAGTTAAACATGTATCCATAGGACCAACAGTGAATATAGGAGCCAAGTTAAAAGAGTATCTATAGGACCAACAGTGTATATAGGTGCCACGTTAAAAGTGTATCTATAGGACCAACAGTGTATATAGGCGCCAAGTTAAACGTGTATCCATAGGACCAACAGTGCATATAGGTGCCAAGTTAAACATGTATCCATAGGACCAACAGTGAATATAGGAGCCAAGTTAAAAGAGTATCTATAGGACCAACAGTGTATATAGGTGCCACGTTAAAAGTGTATCTATAGGACCAACAGTGTATAGGTGCCAAGTTAAAAGTGTATCCGTAGGACCAACAGTGTATAGGTGCCAAGGTAAAAGTGAATCGGTAGGAACAACAGTGTATATGTATAGGTGCCAAGTTAAAAGGGTATCCTTAGGACCAACAGTGTATATAGGTGCCAAGTTAAAAGGGTATCCATAGGACCAACAGTGTATAGGTGCCAAGTTAAAAGTGTATCTATAGGACCAACAGTGTATATAGGTGCCAAGTTAAACGTGTATCCATAGGACCAACAGTGTATATAGGTGCCAAGTTAAACATGTATCCATAGGACCAACAGTGTATATAGGTGCCAAGTTAAAAGTGTATCCATAGGACCAACAGTGTATAGCTATAGGTGCCAAGGTAAAAGTGAATCCGTAGGACCAACAGTGTATAGCTATATATATAGGTGCCAAGTTAAGTCTTATATTTCTTTTTTCTTTTTTCATGTATATTTTTCATTGAGGAAAATTTTAAATACTAAATGTTAAATGCTTCATTTTCAAAATTTGATGTCAGATGGAAAAGTTCTGTAGAATTAGACTTGGACAAATATTTCATGACAGTGACTGGTAATAATCTATTTTAACTTTGTGATGCCTTTTACTTGAATACATGTACATAATAATATATGTGTTTACTATATGTACATATTATGTTCATGTGCAAATTAGGTAAGATTTTGTACATACATGGGAATATGCTGGTATACCAAATGTAAACCAGATAATACATTTATACCTGGCCTGACATGTCAATACTGTGTGTCCAGCTGTGTCTAAGTCACTATCAGTAAATACCCAGACAAATGTTGTACCTACAAATGGGCATTGATTTCTGTTGCCCTCACCTTACACAGGTCTAAACCTAGATGAATAATTGATGGTTATAGCTGCTCTACGTTGTGTAGTAGATCTATAGAATGGCAATAGATAAAAACGTCTGAAATAAGTATAGATTTCTATTTGGCTTTTCCATTTTAAAGCTGTAGTTATATAATTAGCTCACCTGGCACGAAGTGCCAAGTGAGCTTATGCCGTGGTGCGGCGTCCGTCGTCCGTCCGTCCGTCCGTCCGTCGTCCGTCCGTCGTCCGTCCGTCGTCAATATTTTACTTTAAACGACTTCTTCTTAATAACCGAAAGGCCTAGGGTGATGATATTTGGCCAGAAGCAAACTGGGATGAAGGGCTACCAAGTTTGTTCAAATAAATGACCTTCATCTATTTTCAAGGTCACAGGGGTCAAATATGTTAAAAACTTTAAACAACTTCTTCTCAATAACCAAA